>NC_082639.1:91786071-92086250 GCF_028023285.1 Balaenoptera ricei
TATAAAAAAAATAAAACAAACACAAAAACATTAATAGCTCCAAATATAGTAGAAGTGTATTTGTCACTCACATATGAGTCAAGGGTAGGTGTTTCAGGATGTGAGAAGTTCTCCTCAAAATAGTGATTTGGAAATTCACAGTATTTCCCATTTTGCAATTCTACTACACCTTGAAGGTTGTTGGAAATCTGTATTCAGCCAGCAGAAGGGTAAATAGAACAGAAGGAATTATGTCTACTTCCTAAGAGACCAGAGCTTCCTGCTTATAGTCCATTGATAAAAGCTAGTCATATGGCCACACCCAAGAGTAAAGGGAAGCTGAAAAATAGAGCCCTCAGCTACTTTAGCTATTTCTCAGCTATAATTTTATATACTGTGGAAATGGTAAAAGAATTTTGGTGGATAGTTTGTCATTGCCAAAGTCATTGAACCATAGGTCAAATGTCAGCACTCGCACTAATGTTGGACAAGTGGATGCTATTCTCTTTCTAGCATATGTTTTTTTGGAGTTATTTTCTTACTGGTTGATCTGTGGATTACAGCATACATCTCAATTTATCCAAATCTACTTGAGATTTACACAAACAATTGCAGTGAGATATAGACAATTTGCTCACTACAGTTTTCTTCACTTCCCTGCCTTTGTGCTAGCATTGTCAAATATCTTATATCTATACATGTTATTAATCCAACAATACAGTGTTATAATCATTGCTTTATAAAATTTTAAGTTTCTTGAAGAAATTAAGAGAAGAGAGGAGAAAAATATATTTATGTTTCTTTTAAATTTACCTTTTTATTTACCATTTCTTGTACTCTTCACTTGTTCCTGTTGAATAGTGTTACTATCTGATGTCACTTCCTTACTTCACTGTAGCTTATACCCACCCCCCTCCTTTGTCCTGTTATTGTCAAAGAGGATATATCTCTATATGCTATAGGACCAAAAATTTCATTTTATAGATATTTCTTATCATATTATTTTTAAGATCAATTAAGACAAGAAAGGAGAAAAAATATGTAATTATACTGTCTTTTATAGCTACTATGTAATTCTATGTAATTATCTTTATTGGTAGTCTTTATATCAACTAGAATTACTATCTGGTGACACTTCCTTTTAGCACGAATAACTTCTTTTAGTATTTTTTTAAGGCACATCTACTAGCAACAAATTCTCTCAGTCTGTTTCATTGTACCTTCATTTTGAGATAGTGTTGCTGCATATAGGATTCTTGCTCTTTTCTTTAAGCACCTTGAATATGTCATCCTACTGCCTTTTGGCTTCTATAGTTTCTGATAAGAAAGCAATGATCAATCTTATTGGCATTCCCTTGTACATTGTATGTTGTTTTTCTCTTGCCGCTTTTAAGATTTTCTCTATTTCATTAGCTGTCAATATTTTGACTATGACATGTCTAGATACGGATCTTTTAAAATTTATCCTACTTGAGATTTGCTCAACTTCATAAATGTGAAGATTAATATTTTTATCATATTTGGGAAGTTTTCAGCCATTATTTCTTTTAATAATTTTTATGCCTCTTTCTCTTTCTCCTTTTCTTCTGGTACTTCCATTAGGCATATTTTGTTATTCTCAGTGGTGTCCTAAAGGTCTCTGAGGTTCTATTTATTTTCCTGCAACTTTTTTCTTTCAGTTCTTCACTGTATGTTCCGATAATCTGTCTTCAAATTTGCTTGTTCTTTGTCCTGCCAGCTCAAATCTGTCCTTTTAGTGAATTTTTCATTTCCGTTATTGTAATTTCAACTCCAGAATATCCATGTAGTTCATTTTAAAAAATAATTTTCACCTCTTTATTTATAATCTCTATTTGATAATTCACTGCCATAATATTTTCCTTTAATTCTTTAGATACAATTTCCTTTCGTTCTTTGAACGTATTTATAATATCTGCTTTGTAGTCTTTGTCTGCTTAGTCTAAAATCTGGCTCCCCCAAAGCAGTTTCTATTGCTTGCTTTTTCTTCCGTGTATAAGGTACACATAATCCTGTTTCTTTGTTTCATAATTTTTTTCTTGAAAACTGGACATTTTAGGTAGCATATTGTAGCAATGCTTCCCCTCCTTCCCCCAGGAGTTGTTAATGTGACTGTTTTATGTTAGTTTATTTGTTTAATGACTTAGACTAACTCTATAAAGTCTATTTTCTTTGTAATGTGAAGCTTTAGATGCCACTGCTTTCCCCCCCCCCCCCTAATTTTTATTTTTACGCTTGGCTGCCTAAGAGCCACCCTAGGTCAACATAGCTTAATGTTCACCCAGTGATTGATTGGTCAAAGGTTGTGATTATGTGTTACTTTTTGTTATGATTGATTTCATTGTGCTATTAGCCTTCTCTTAATTTCTCACAACTCAGATCTCTACTGTTTTTTTTTTTTTGACCATGCCTTAAGGTATGTATTCCTCCACACTCTGTTCCAAATAAAGTAATCCACCTCAGCAAAGTTGTAGAGCTGCCAGTTCTTCTGTCTAACCTCTTACCAAGGCAGAACCTCTGCACTATTGCACTGGAAGTGGGGGTCATGGCCGGTTCCTCCCTCTACCCTATGACCAGGAACCAAGAAGGGATGGTAGCCCCTGACTTCTCAGCTTGCCTCTCCCAGCATACAACCTATGCTCTACAAGTAGGTACTGGGGAATGTGGGCAATCAGGAACCCAGTATTCTTGGTCACCCTGCTTGGGGTAGAGACTCTGCCCTGTGAGTGGAAACTGGGTGGGGAAGGGCCTTAAACAATGGATATTTTCTATCACAAATCTGAATCCTTATAAAACTTGAAATTTCAGAATACTCCTTTGTTTACATTTATTCACCCAATTTTATTTGCAAAACATCATCTTCTTTTCTCTCCTTTTTTTTTCTTTAAAGAAAAAAAGTCTGAAAATATGCCAACATTTTAATGCCAAAGGAAAGAATTTTAAAAGATGGAAGTTATATCAACTGTTTAGGTGAACACTATATACAATTGCTACTTTTTTTTTTCTCCAGATGTCTCATTTCCTTTAAATGAAAAATACATAATTTGCATACATTTGTCTCTACATGTTGCATCTTTATAAACAAGTTCAATAAAATATAAACCTTTCTTTATTTTACTAGATTTTAAATCTGTGAAAGAATAACAAAGCTTTTCAATTCCATGGGATATCAATTAAGTGCCTGCTGAGATTCTGCCCTAGTAGCCAGCTGAAGCATCACTGCTCTGAAAATTAAATGGGGCCGTTCGCTCTGGTTGTAAATTATAACCCTATGCCAGATAAACCACAAGTGATTGGCTCTTAAGTTATACAAGGAAGGTTTTGCATATCTTTTGTGGGATTGATTTTCACAACTAGCTATTGAGAATAATATTATAAAGTGCCATTTACAATCTTTCTTAATATAATGTGGTAATTTACATTTCTATCCTCAGGGACCTGAAATTTGAAATTTATTGAGAAGTTTTTGTAATTAACAAAGGATTGTATTATTTGAGAAGAAAGAAGCCAGTCATGGTTTTCAGATTGCTGTGTGACTATGTAAAACATATTTTGGGAAGTGATAGGATGTATTTATTAACTAAAGAATGACAGCCTGCTTTTTAAATCCACAATTTTAGCTCTCATGTTAGTTAAAGCAGTATGCACAATTCAACCAACTGAATCATCTGTGGAAGCAGACAGCTACTGTCAGACACACAGTATGGAGCCCCAGGCCCTTTTCCTTGCCAGCAGACCTGTAACTCCTTAGGCATTAAGTGTGACGGGAACACCTGCTTCTTTCTTCATAATTGTCCTTTCCTTAATAATGACATTCATTTGCAATATCATACTATATAAAACTTTGCACCCAGTAAAACACAGAGTTGATTAAAAGAAATGGAGATGAAGTTTTGTGCTACTATAAACTGTTTAATAGAGTATGAAAGTGAGATGAATCTCCGTTCTGATTTTTATTATAAAGATTACATATCTCATGACATGATTTCAAAGGTTTAGAGCCAATAAACCTGACCTTGTCTTCAACGTGTCAAATAGAGAAGCAGCACATATTCATACTTACAGCCAAGGGCATAGGAGGCAAAGTCCCTACAACTCATTTCCATTTTCTGCTTACATAATTTTCTGTTGGCCAATTTAGATCATGCGTCAATAAAAGTGAACACAAAGACAATCCTTCAGTGTGTGTGAGGTTATTAGAGATGGGAAATTGAGAGTCAATAAAATTAGTACCTTTAGTTCTTTTGTATTCAAACAGAAACCTGAAGAACACAGGTATACGTGGAGTCCTTTCCATTTCACAAAGTCAGCCACAGTTGCGTCCTCACCATGCATTAGGCATTGTAAAAAGTGAAGAGATAGAGTTCATTCAATGAGCTATCCAGTTACCTATTTTTTAATTAATTAATTCAAGCCAGATACTGTTTGTTCTTTTTTTTTTTTGACAGACCATTTTTATTTTTAATTTTTATTTTTATTGGAGTATAGTTGCTTTACAATGTTGTGTTACTTTCTGCTATACAGCAAAGTGAGTCAGCTATACATAGACATATATCCCCTCTTTTTTGGACTTCCTTCCCATTTAGGTCACCACAGAGCACTGAGTAGAGTTCCCTGTGCTAGACAGTAGGTTCTCATTAGTTATCTATTTTATACATAGTAGTGTATATATGTCAATCCCAGTCTCCCAGTTCATCCCACATCCCCCCCCACACCCCCTTGGTGTCCATATGTTTGTTTTCTATGTCTGTGTATCTATTTCTGCTTTGCAAAATGGTTCATCTGTATCATTTTTCTAGATTCCACATATAAGGGATATTATATGATATTTATTTTTCTCTTTCTGACTTACTTCACTCTATATGACAGTCTCTAGTTCCATCCACGTCTCTGCAAATGGCACAATTCCATTCCTTTTCAGGGCTGGGTAATATTCCATTGCATATATGTACCACTTCTTCTTTATCCATTCCTCTGTTGATGGACATTTAGGTTGCTTCCATGTCCTGGCTATTGTAAATAGTGCTACAGTGAACATTGGGATGCATGTATCTTTTTGAATTATGGTTTTCTCTGGGTATATGCCCAGGAGTGCTAGATGATATGGTAGTTCCATTTTTAGTTTTTTAAGGAACCTCCATACTGTTCTTCATAGAGGCTGTATCAATTTACATTCCCACCAACAGTACAGAAGGGTTCCCTTTTCTCCACACCCACTCCAGCATTTATTGTTTGTAGATTTTTTGATGATGAAAATTCTGACCAGTGTGAGGTGATACCTCATTGTAGTTTTGATTTGCATTTCCCTAATAATTAGTGATGTTGAGAAGCTTTTCATGTGTTTGTTGGTCATCTGTATGTCTTCTTTGGAGAAATGTCTATTTAGGTCTTCTGCCCAAGTTTTGATTGGGCTGTTTTGTTTGATATTGAACTGCATGAGCTGTTTGTATATTTTGGAGATTAATCCCTTGTCAGTTGTTTCGTTTGCAAATATTTTCTCCTATTCTGAGGGTTGTCTTTTCATCTTGGTTTATGGTTTCCTTTGATGTGTAAAAGATTTTAAGTTTCATTAGGTCCTATTTGTTTATTTTTGTTTTTATTTTCATTACTCTAGGAGATGGGTCAAAAAAGATCTTGCTACGATTTATGTCAAAGGGTGTTCTGCCTGTGTTTTCCTCTAAGAGTTTTATAGTGTCTGACCTTACATTTAGATCTTTAATCCATTATGAGTTTACTTTTGTGTATGGTGTTAGGGAGTGTTCTAATTTCATTCTTTTACATGTAGTTGTCCAGTTTTACCAACACCACTTATTGAAAAGATTGTTTTTTTTCTCCATTGTATGTTCTTGCCTCCTTTGTCATAGATTAGGTGATCTTGGTGAGTGGGTTTATCTCTGGGCTTTCTATCCTGTTCCACTAATCTATATTTCTGTTTTTGTGCAAGTACCATACTGTCTTGATTACTGTAGCTTGGTATCATAGTCTGAAGTTAGGGACCCTGATTCCTCCAGCTCCGTTTTTCTTTCTCAAGATTGCTTTGGCTATTGGGGGTCTTTTGTGTTTCCATACAAATTGTAAAATTTTTGTTCTAGTTCTGTGAAAAATGCCATTGGTAATTTGATAAGGATTGCATTGAATCTGTAGGTTGCTTTGGGTAGTATAGTTATTTTCACAGTATTGATTCTTCCCATCTAAGAACATGGTATATCTCTCCATCTGCTTGTATCGTATTTGAATTCTTTCATCAGTATCTTTATAGTTTTCTGAATACAGGTTTTTGCCTCCTTAGGTAGGTTTATTCCTAGGTATTTTATTCTGTTTGTTGCAGTAGCAAATGGGATTGTTTTCTTAATTTCTCTTTCTGATTATCGTTTCTAGTGTATAGGAATGCAAGAGATTTCTGTGTATTAATTTTGTATCCTGCAACTTTACGAAATTCATTGATTAGCAATAGTAGTTTTGTGGTGGCATTTTTAGGATTCTCTATGCATAGTATCATGTCATCTGCAAACAGTAACAGTTTTATTTCTTGTTTTCCAATTTGTATTCTTTTTTTTTTTTTTCGTCTCTGATTGCCATGGCTAGGACTTCCAAAACTATTTTGAATAATAGTGGCGAGAGTGGACATCCTTGTCTTATCTTGTTCCTGATTTTAGAGGAAATGCTTTCAGTTTTTCACCACTGAGAATGATGTTTGCTGTGGGTTTGTAGTATATTGCCTTTATTATGTTGAGGTAGGTTCCCTCTGTGACCACTTTCTGGAGAGTTTTTTTTTATCATAAATGGTATTGAATTTTGTCCAAAGCTTTTTCTGCATCCACTGAGATGATCATATCGTTTTTATTCTTCAATTTGTCAATGTGGTGTATCACATTGATTGATTTGTGTATATTGAAGAATCCTTGCATCCCTGGGATAAATCCCACTTGATCATGGTGTATGATCCTTTTAATGTGTTGTTGGATTCTGTTTGCTAGTATTTTGTTGAGGATTTTTGCATCTATGTTCATCAGTGATATTGGCCTCTAATTTTCTTTTTTTGTGACATCTTTGTCTGGTTTTGGTGTCAGGGTGATGGTGGCCTTGTAGAATGAGGTTGGGAGTGTTCCTTGCTCTGCAATTCTTTGGAAGAATTTGAGAAGGATAGGTGTTAGCTCTTCTCTAAACGTTTGATAGAATTCGCCTATGAAGGCATCTGGCCCTTGACTTTTGTTTGCTGGAAGATTTTTAATCACTTTCAATTTCATTATGTGTGACTGATCTGTTCATATTTTACATTTCTTCCTGGTTCAGTCTTGGAAGGTTGTACCTTTCTATGAATTTGTCCATTTCTTCCAGGTTGTCCATTTTATTGGCATATAGTTTCTTATGATCCTTTGTATTTCTGTGGTGTCCATGGTAACTTCTCCTTTTTCATTTCTAATTTTATTGATTTGAGCCCTCTCCCTTTTTTTCTTGATGAGTCTGGCTAAAGGTTTATCAATTTTGTTTATCTTTTCAAAGAACCAGCTTTTAGTTTCATTGATCTTTGCTATTGTTTTCTTTGTTTCTATTTATTTCTGCTCTGATCTTTATGATTTCTTTCCTTCTAACTCTGGGTTTTGTTTGTTCTTCTTTCTCTGGTTGCTTTAGGTGTAAGCTTAGGTTGTTTATTTGAGATTTTTCTCGTTTTTTAAAGTAGGATTGTATTGCTATAAAATTCCCTCTTAGAACTGCTTTTGCTGCATCTTGTAGGTTTTAGGTCATCGTGTTTTCATTGTCATTTGTTTTTAGGTATTTTTTGATTTCCTCTTTGATTTTTTCAGTGATCCATTGGTTATTTAGTAGCATATTGTTTAGCCTCAATGTGTTTGTGTTTTTTACAGTTTTTTTTCCTGTAATTGATTTCTAATGTCATAGTGTTGTGCTCAGAAAAGATGCTTGATATAATATCAATTTTCTTAAATTTACTGAGACTTGATTTGTGACACAAGATGTGATCTATCCTGGAGAATGTTCTGTGTGCACTTCAGAAGAAAGTGTATTCTGCTGCTTTCAAGTGGAATGTCCTATAAATATCACTTAAGTCTATCTCATCTAATGTGTCATTTAAGGCTTGTATTTCCTTATTAATTATCCGTCTGGATGATCTGTCCATTGGTGTAAGTGGGATGTTAAAGTCCCCCACTATTATTGTGATACTGTCGATTTCCCCTTTTATGGCTGTTAACATTTGCCTTATGTATTTAGGTGCGCCTATGTTGGGTGCATAAATATTTACAATTGTTATATCTTCTTCTTGGATTGATCCCTTGATTATTATGTAGTGTCCTACCTTGTCTCTTGTAATAGTCTTTATTTTAAAGTCTCTTTTGTCTGGTATGAGTATTGCTACTCCAGCTTTCTTTTGATTTCCATTTGCATGGAATATCTTTTTCAATCCCCTCACTTTCAGTCTGTATGTGTCCCTAGGTCTGAAGTGGGTCTCTTGTAGACAGCATATATACAGGTCCTGTTTTTGTGTCCATTCAGCCAGTCTGGGTTTTTTGGTTGGAGCATTTAATCCATTCACATTTAAAGTAATTATTGATCTATATGTTCTTATTACCATTTTCTTAATTGTTTGGGGTTTGTTTTTGTGGGTGTTTTTCTTCTCTTGTGTTTCCTGCCTAGAGAATTTCCTTTAGCATTTGTTGTAAAGCTGGTTTGGTAGTGCTGAATTCTCTTAGCTGTTGCTTGTCTGTAAAGCTTCTGATTTCTCTGTCAAATCTGAATGGAATCCTCGCTGGACAGAGTAATCTTGGTTGTAGGTTTTTCCCTTTCATCGCTTTAAATATATCATGCCACTCCCTTCTGGTCTACAGAGTTTCTGGCTGAAAAAAATCAGCTGATAACCTTATGGAGATTCCCTTGTACATTATTTGTTGCTTTTCCCTTGCTGCTTTTAATATTTTTCTTTGTATTTAATTTTTGTTAGTTTGATTAATATGTGTCTCCACATGTTTCTCCTTGGGTTTATCCTGTATGGGACTCTTTGTGCTTCTTGGACTTGGGTGACTATTTCCTTTCCCATGTTAAGGAAGTTTTTATCTATAAACTCTTAAAATATTTTCTCACACCCTTTCTCTTTCTCTTCTTCTGGGACCCCTATAATTTGACTGTTGATGTGTTTAATGTTGTCCCGGAGGTCTTTGAAACTGTCCTCATTTCTTTTCATTCTTTTTTCTTTATTCTGTTCTGTGGCAGTGATTTCCACCATTCTGTCTTCCAGCTCACTTATTCATTTTTCTGCCTCAGTTATTCTGCTCTTGATTCCTTCTAGTGTATTTATCATTTCAGTTATTGTATTTTCATCACTGTTTGTTCTTTAGTTCTTCTAGGTCCTTGGTAAACATTTCTTGTATCTTCTCAGTCTGTGCCTCCATTCTATTTCCAATATCTTGGGTCATCTTTACTATCATTACTCTGAATTCTTTTTCAGGTAGATTGCCTATTTTGTCTTCATTTATTTGGTCTTTTGGGTTTTTACCTTGCTCCTTTGTCTGCAACATATTTCTTTGTCATTTCATTTTGTCTGGCTTACTGTGTGTGTGTGTGTGTATGTGTGTGTGTGTGTGTGTGATCTCCTTTCTGCCTGCTGCAGGGTTGTAGTTCCTCTTGCTTCTGGTGTCTGCCTCCTCGTGTGTAAGGTTTGTCCAGGGGCTTGTGTGTGCTTCCTGGTGGGAGTGACTGGTGCTTGTGCTCTGGTAGGTGGAGCTGAGTCTTGTCCCTTTGATGGGCAGGGCCGCTTTAGGAGGTGTGTTTTTTAGGGTGTCTGTGAGCTTAGTATGACTTTAGGCAGACTTTCTGCTGATAGGTGGGGCTGTGTTCCTGTCTTGCTGGTTGTTTGGCATGAGGTGTCCAGTACTGGAGCCTGCAGGCAGCTGGGTGGAGCCAGGTCTTGGTGATGAGATGGAGACCTTTGGGAGAGCTCCCGCCAATTAATATTCCCTGGGGCTGGGAATTCTCTGGTGGTCCAGCATCTTGGATTCAGCGCTCCCACCCTGGAGGCTCAGTCCCAACCCCTGGCTGGGGAACCAAAACTCTGAAAACTGAGCAGCAGGGCCAGAAAAAAAAAAAAAAAAAGGTAAAGAAAACAAACAGACAAACAAAACCCAAGACCAATAGCAAAAGCAAAAACAAACAGTAACAATAAAAGAAAACAAACAAACAAAACCTAGGACAAATGATAAAAGCAAAACCAAATTAAAAAAATAACAAAGAAAACAAAAAACAAGAGAATAACCAAACAAACAAAAGACCCCCAAAATGAAAACAAACAATAAAAACAAAACTAAGAAAAACGAAAAACAAAAACAGACAGCAAACTTAAAAAAAAAGCAAAGAAAACATGAAACAAACACACAAAAATGATCAAAAAAAGATTAAAAAAAACAAAACAAATAACAAAAACAAGAAAAAACACAAAACAACAGAGAAGTAAAATAAAAACAGAAAAATTAAAAATATATTAAAAATTTTTTATAAAAGAAAATAAAAAATAAATAAAACAACAACAGAACAAAATGGAACAAATAACAATAATATTTTCCTGCCTCCACTGTCAGTGTCCTTGCCCCCACAGTGAGCCACAGCTAACCCATGACTCCCCAGGAGGCCCTCCATACCTCTAGATAGGTCTCTGGATCCGCTGTTGGCACTGTGGCGACAGCTCAGACTCTAACCTGGCCCAGCTCCTGAGTGTACTTGCCCCCAAAGTCCACAGCTGCTAAAGGTAGACTGATCTCAGTTGTAGGAGCACTAGTCCATTCAGATATTCCACAGACACAGGGTTTACCAAGCCAATCATGGGGATTTAATACATGGATTTTGCAGCTGCACAGAGAGATTTCTGTTGTTCTTCCTTAGTCATACAGCACTTGGGGCTCAGCTTTGGTTTTGGCTCCACCCCTATGTGTGGGCCACAGTCAGCAGTCTATTCCCAGGCAAGAGGGGGTGAAAGCAGTAGCTGATTGGGGTACACTTACTCACTCAGGCCATGGAGGGATAAGGCAGCCACAGGTGGGCATGTGTGAAGTGCCTGTGGTGGCAGAGACCAGCAGGAAGTTGCAACAGACTGGGGCACCCTCACTCTGGTGGGAGTCCCTCCCAGAGCCCCTGGAGGCAGGGACTGGCATGTGGGGAGATAGTCTGCAGTGGCAGCTCCATGGCTTGTACACCACTCAGCAATGGTGTCTCATTTCCAAAGCAGACCACTCTTCCTCTAGGAGCATTCCCAGCTGTGGAGTCCCTCACTCATGTCCCCTCAGGTTGTCTCTATGCAGCCAACAGTGGTCCTCTCCCCGGATCTGCTCTCCTAACCCCATGCTTTAGCATTCAGCCCCTGCCAGCATTGGCGGATTCCCATCTCTGGCTGTGGCACCCAGGGCTGATTCCCGAGGAGGCTTTGGCATGGGCAGTGCATGCAAGCCCACCGGGGTCTATACAGCCAAAGGAGGCTTTGGCAGTGGCAGTACTCAGGACCCCAGGGCCAGCGTGGGTGGAGGAGGCCTTGGCTTCAGGGATGGACGAGCCTGCTCAGATGGGTGCCCCCTCAGTGCCCACAAAGGCAGGGGCCGGTGGGTGGGGAGGGGGGGTTGCAATGTCGGCCCCACCCCTTGTGCACCACTCAACAATGGCACCTTGCTTCTGTGGTGGCCTGGGCTTCTTCCACAAACTTTCCCAGTTGTGGAGCTCCTTAATCCTGTCCCTTCAGGCTGTCTCTTCACAGCCAACAGCTGTCCCCTCCCTGGGTCTGCTCTCCAAACCCTGCTTTCCAGCACCCAGCCTCTCTCTGCACCAAGAGACACATGACTCAGGCTCAGGTGTGCAGGCCTGTGGCAAGGACCGTGCACGCAGTTCTTACTTTGTCCTGTCTTCCACAGACTAGTTGCTGCATTCCCCTCTGATCTCCCAAAGGTCCTTTTCTGACCCAGTTGATTTCCCTGCTTTTCTGAGTGCAGGAACCTCTCCTCACCTTCAGCTCCCCACCAGGGCTGCTGGTCCCTCCCTTATCATTTCCTCTTTTCTTTTTTCCTTTCTTTCATCCTACCTGGTTGTGTGGAGATTTTTCTTGCCCTTTTAGGTGTCCGAGGTCTTCTGCTAGTGTTCAGCAGGTGCTCTGGGAGAAGTGTTCCATCTGTATATGTATTCTTGACGTACTTGAGAGGAGAGGAGAATTCCATGTCCTTCTAATCCACCATCTTGACTCCTCCCTGTACACAGAATTTTTTTTTTTCCTTTTCCTTTGTGTTCAGTCTTTCACTTGCTCATAGGATGCTGCATCCAGAAGCCTTGCACCCAGCACTTCAGACAGAGTTCCTGGTGAGAAATGGCTGTGCTGACACTTTCACTCGGAGGACACATGTGCAGAAGCACTGTGCAGGACACCTCGGTTCAATATGGCGGCCATGTGCGGGGACACTGGGCCTGGCACTGGGATCTGGAGCCTGAGCAGCACAGCTGCACCCAACCTGCAAGAACCTGTTTGATGGTCTTAAAATACCATCCTGAACAAGCAGAAAAATCCCTGCTCTCAAGCTGCTTGTAAGATTAAGTAGAGGGTGAACTGAAGGATAACAAGGAGCCAGATTTTTTAAAAGACATGACATGCTGAATTAAAGAGATTAGATTTTATCAAGTAGATGATGAATAGTCATTGTCTTGCTTTTAAGCAAGAAGTAACATAATTAGATTTTCCTTAGAGAAAGATAAAATCTGATACCTATCTTGTAGATGATGAACAGTCATCAGAGTATTTAAAACAAGAGAATAACATAATCAGATTTGTATTGCAATAAAATAATTTACTCAGGAGTGATTTGGAGATTGAATGGAAGGAAGGCAAAACTGGAAGATGTAGGGGGAAGGATTATATTCATAGTGTTAGAGTAATCCTGGAGGTGGGGGACTTCGTTGACTATGGGGGTTTGAGAGAAATTACTTTATTTGCATTATATTAAAGAGATAGAAACAACAGGGTTTAGTAACTGATAGGATCTATAAAGTGGTGAGAAGATAGGTGAGGACAAAATAATGGGGGTGGGAGAATCTTGGGAATTAATACGACAAGATTGTTTTATGCATGTTTTCTCTCTTACATTGCAAACAAACAAAATTCTAAACACCAATTCTTTAAACAGCTACCACTTTTTCACTGTTCCCTTTTGCAGCAAAATTCCTGAAAAGAATTATCTATGCCTTCTGTCTCCAATTCTTCTTTCCCATTGTACCTTAAGCAATCTAATCAAACTTTCATGACAACACTGTGGAAACTATGCTCAGTGATGTAATTGTTATGCAAGTTTCTACATTAAATGGTCAAGTCTCAATCTTCATTTTGCTTGGCCAATCAGCAGCATTTGACATAGCTGATTATTTCTTCAGTTTCAATAATATTTCTTCATTTGGATTCCAGGAACTCATGTTTTCTTCATTTTCTCCTACCTCACTGATTACTGTTTCTTTCTTTATTGGTTTCTTTCTCCTTTATTGGTTTCTTCTCTTTTCTACTTCCTAATGCTAGTGTTACCCAAGTTTCTCCTATTTGTTCTTTTCTCAATTTATATTCACATTCCTGATTACTTCCTCCAGGCTCATAGCTTTAAGTCTCATTTATATGCTGTTTATTACCAATTAGTATCTCCAATCCAAACTTCTTCTCTGAACTCTAGACACATATTCAACTGCCTCCTCAATATCTCCACATGGATTTTTAATAGCTGTTTTTAATTCAAAATGGAATTTCTAATCTATCCCTTCCCCTAGCCACCCACTACCACATAAATCTACTTTATTTACAGTCCTCTGCATCTCAGTTGATGTCAATTTCTCAGTGGCTCAGATCAAAAAAGCTGAGGTCATTATTAAGTCTCTATGGCTCCTATACCTCACATTCAAGTCCTCAGGAAATCTTGTGAGTTCTACATTCAAAATATTTCTATAATCCTGTTATTTCTCATTTTTATCCACTGCTACATTTGTGGTAGAAAGATCTTCATCTCTCATCTGCATTGTTGCATTGCATCCCAAATAGAATCCTTGTTTTACTTTGCCCTTGTAAAATCTCTTCTTAAAAAAAAAGCCAAAATGAACCTTAAAAAAAGTAAGTCAGTCATGTAACTCTCCTGATTAAAACTCTTCAATGGTTTCCTATTTCACTGAGAGTAAATCACCTTACATAGCAAACAAGACTCTATGTAATATGGTGACCCTAGAATCTCTCTGCCTGCATCTTCTACAATCCTTCCCTGCTTTCACTCAATTTCAGCAATACTTACATCTTTGCTCTCCTTTGAAAATACAGATATACTCCTATATTAGAGACTTTGCTCTAATTGTTTCTAATTCCTGGATTGTTTTCCCTATAAATACCTTTTTAGCTAACATCCTTACCTTGTTGATGGCTTTGCTCAAATTTTAACTCCTCAGTGAGGCCCATCTTGACAACCATATAGCAACCTGCCTAAGATGAAGCAGTTAGGGGAAAAGAAATAAAACCAAGAGTGTGAGATGCCAGAAAACCTTTACCAAGAGATCAATTTTTTAAATTGAAGTATAGCTGATTTACAATGTTGTTTGTTTCAGGTGTGATTCAGCTATATATATATATATTCTTTTTCAGATTTTTTTCCATTATAGGTTATTGCAAGATATTAAATAGAGTTTCCTGTGATATACAGTAGGTTCTTGTTGGTTATCTATTTTACATATAGTAGTGTATATCTGTTAATCCCAAACTCCTAATTTATCCCTCCCCACCTCCTTTCCCTTTTGGTAAGCATAAGTTTGTTTTCCATGTCTGTGAATCCGTTTCTATTTTATAAATAAGTTCATTTCAGTCATTTTTCTTAGATTCCACATGTAAGTGATATGATATTTGTCTTTCTTTGTCTGACTTGCTTCACATAGCATGATAATCCCTAGATCCATCCATGTTGCTGCAAATAGCATTATTTCATTCTTTTTTTAAGCCTCAGTAATATTCCATTGAATATATGTACCTCATCTTCTTTATTCATTCTAAAGAGATCATTTTAAAAATTCGTAAGGAATTGAAAGTGAAGAAAATACCAGACTATGTAAGATGAGGATTAAATGGATCAGTCTGGTTTAGTAGTAGAAGAGCTTATCTGTGATCTTGGCAAGAATAGTTGATTTGAATTGGTAGGTGAGAAATCCAGAGTGCATAGAATCCTTGTTTCTATGCTATGGTATATATACAATCAGTAAATATAAGACAATCTGAAATATCCAGAAATTCAAAGGCCATCTTGTCACCACCTGCCTCACTCTCATTCTTTTTTGTTCAGGAAAGGACACTGAAATCCTTTTCCCTCATTCATAAAATGGGAATTTTATGAATACCTGGTTGATAATTGTAGAATCTTGTCTGGAATCTTAATTTGAAGGCCACTGCTCTTCCTCCACACTGTTGTATTATTACTTATCTTTTGTAAGGGAAAAGCTGAGACTCTGGAACAAATAAAATAATTAAAAATAAAATAAACCTGCTATCCTTTGGAAAGTATTTACTTAAATTTATATTCCTTTGTGACAATAAAATAGTCTCTTTGAGGCCAAATTTCTAATAAACTCCATATGGATCACTTTATAGATTGATACACCAACAGAATATATTCAAAAGTGCCATTGTTTGTGGCATTACTTCACATGTTCAAAATATGGATGATCTTACCCTGTGTGAGTGACAGTTATTTCAAAAAGGTACAAAAAGTCAATAGCTGTAGCCAGCAGCCCTGCCTTCCCTTTTAGCCTTGGGTTCAGCCTGTTGTTTCTTCAAAATGAGAGACCATCTCCATTTGCTATAACTTTGTGGCTTTCTATTGCTTCTTCTCTACTGATAATGTTATGTTTATTTGTTGAAATAGTGCTTCAGAGTGCTCTTGAAGGATTACTCTATGTATATTATGGGAAAGACACATAGGGAAAATAAAACACACATTGGGAAAGTAACCTTCGAGGGTTTACATTGCAGCATCCATACTTCATATCACAATAACCTCCCTTTTTATGTAATAACCTTGAAATTTTCATTCCTAGATTTACCTATCCATTTCACATTTAAATTTTTTTCCTAATTCCTGTACCAGAGAATGTATCAAATAAAAATGTTTTGCTGAGATATTTAGTAATCAATATTTACTATTTCTTAATAAATTTGGGTTTTGAAAGGTCAGCGATATGGCTTAAGATTTGAGGGCTTGGACTAAGCTGCTTTAATTATACCGAAGTATCAGAAATCCAACCATTTAAATACTTACTTTTCATTAAAGTACACCCTTAATTAAAATAATAGCATGAAGTACTTAACTGCCCACTCAATACTGAGTAAAACAAAAAAGGGACTGACTATAGAACACTTTTAAAGAAATATGACCATCTGAGTACAATTAACAACCTCCAACATATCAGCCATCTGACTGCAACATCTGTTGCCTGTTGATTGCCAGGGTTCATTTTCAAGGTCTGGATTACTAGGTGGGGTAAAGAATTTTTCTCAATTGAAGAGAAACTTGTTCTTTGAACAAGAGTATACATTAACAGTGTCTCTCTTTATTTGAAGCTCATAATTTATTGCTACATTTAATTATTTTCTGTTTGGAGTAATAATCTGATCTGTCTTGCTCTTTTTGTCCCATCTTGGTGATGACAGATTAAAATTATAATGGAGTAATCATAGTTCAGGCATACAAAATGGAGTTAGGCGGCCTTTGAGGATCTGGTTTCAGGCATGTTTCTGCACCACTGAGAACCTGAACTTTCTGAACTGTATCTAACCACAACCTCCTCAGAACACCAACAGTCATTTTTTTAGAACAACATCTTCTAGCTGCAGCCTTGTGGCCTCAAGTTTTCCCCCTTGCAACCATGTAACAATTTCGAACCCCAACCAATTCTTGCTTAACAAGCACCCTTAATTCTTACCAGCTCCAATCATAATTCTTGATAAACAACTTACATAACTTACTTGTAGTTTTTGACTTTATAAGTTTTCTCCATTTTGTAGTCTAGAGAAACAATTCAAGCGCTTCTCGAATCTGTGTTTCCTGGGCTACAGTCTTAACAACCCCAAATAAACACCTCTTTATCTCAATCATATCTTCATTTCTGAAAATTTTGGTTAACATTGGATTAGAGACCTGCTTAAGCCTGCCCACAGGTGAATTGATATACAATTACTGAATTGCTTATCAATAAATAGCTTTTAAGCACTGCCCTTGTATCCACTGCTGTGAAAGAAGACACGAATATGTAGAAATGAACAAGACAGAGTCACTTCCTTCTGTTAAGGGTATAGACAATAATCTACAGTGCAAGGTGGATTGTGGAAGTGAGCTGGGCCAGATCATTGTTGTGATTTGAAGACTAAACTGTCTATAACTATAAAACATGTGATATGTTTTAGTTATAGACAGTAAAGTTTACTAAAAGCATTTTAATAGAAGAGTGATATGAAATGATGCAGTTATAGAGTTTAAAATATTAATGGAGAGTCAAGATGTAGGGAAAGAAGCAAAAACCTACTGTAACCATCCAAGATAAATCAGTTCCTGTCATCCTGGAATTTGGATGTTGGATTCTTAGTCTCTATCTTTGCCCTTTCTCAGCAGTTTCTCAGTCAAATAATGACTTCTTTATCTCAGCATGGTTACCTAATGCTCCAGGTTTGCACATTGTCCCACTTTATTCTGCTTCAGGTCGGGGAAACTACTTTCTAGGGCTTCTACTAGGTTTCGTTTTATTTTATTTTTTAAACACTGGTTGTCAATGTTAGATTCAGTTCTTCACTCTCCCCCATCACTAAAATCTTCTTTGTTAGAACCACTGATGTTCCTTACCTAAATACTCAGTCCTAAATAAATTCCCTGCACTTGACCTAGTTTCATTCAGCCCTATTTACAGTGGTTGGTGTCTATTCCTCCTACCCTCTGTCCCAGAAAAATTCTTCCTGCCACAGCCTACTTGGCTTTCAATTTGAACTGTTGCCTAGAATATTCAAGTGCTTATCTTTTCTCTGCTTATCAAGTGGATCCCTGGATGCACAGATTTTAGAATAAAATACTTAGAGATTTTAGAATCATATCTGACATGTGGCATGAGACTGTCTGATCCCCATGTCTGGTTCCTTCTTTATATGCTGGTGAACTGTCCCAGATTTTACTCCACACTAAGAAATGTGTTATTGCCCATGTCCCTACCATGAAAATGCTTTGTATATGATCCTATAAAAGCAATTTTTCATTAAGAAAAAAACCTTTAAATTATAACTTAGCCATTGTAGTGAACAGCTTTCCTTAGGCATGCTTTTATTTTCCTCTTACCCCCAAGATTAGGTCCTGTATAGCTGTTCCATAAAGCTCCATTTAAGTGCCAAACATATTTAATTGAATGATTTTGCTCTTTCAAGGATAATAGATTCACATGACTTGAGAAAGGTTATATACTTACGTGAAGCCCCAATACATAAAGTAGGTGAATAAAGGTATATCTCTTCTATATATTCAAATACAACAACTGCAACAAAACAGCTTCCAGCAATGGCAGAGTAATTTCTGTCAACCAGATCTTCCACTGAGAACAACCAGGAAAAATATTTTTCAAAATCTGTTTGAAAGCCTTGTCAAACTCAGAGAGAGCAAGAAGCCATGGGTCTAAAACTCTGAGAGTAGAAAAGCACAGGATCTGAGCCTGATATTTGACACCATTTTTCACCTGTGGAATTCACCATTTGATATTGCAGATAAAAAGCTGAAAAGTGGAAAAGGACTTTAACAGTTTCACTGGGCTCAGTGTACAAAAGTTGGAATTTAGGAGCTGACAAGGAGGAAAGGCCCTGATTAAAATTCCAGGCCTTTGGATAGGACTCTGAAAGCAACATCCTAAGAGTAAGCAGGCAACACTTTGAATCTGATCAGTCCCTGATTGAATTAATGTTTCCAGTCCCAGACTATTTGTCTTACCAGAAGAAAAGATAAACACTTTTGGAGGAAGTAACATTATCTAGAGAAACAAATTTTCTCTATGTTATTTTAACTATAATGTTGATCATTTAATTAAAAAAATAGTAATGAGGCACACAAGAGAGTGAGGACTGACCATGTATTAAGAGAAAGAAAAAGAAAACAATGAAAACAGACCTACAATAGATTTAGATATTAGAATAATCAGATAACGACCTCTAAAATGTGATTAATGAAAAGAAGAAAAAAATTCAGACAACTAGAAAATATGAAAAGAGAATTATATATGCAAATAATAAGGTTAAGAAATACAATAACTGAAACTAAGAATTAAAGGGTTTAACAGAAGATGAGAGATACCTAAAGGAAAAATTGTTCAACTGTAATATGTCAGAAGAAAACTTCATGATTGAAGCAGATAGATAAAATGATGGAAAATTACAAAAGAATAAGATGTATTAGGAACATACCATAAAGAAAAAAAAATCCATAATTGGAGTTGAAGAGAAAAGATTAAGTAGAGATGAACCAATATTTGAAGTGATAATGGCTGAGATATTTTTAAAACTAATAATATTCAGCCACAGGTTTAAGAAACTCTATGAGCCTCAAGCAGAACAAATACAAAACAAACAAGCAATAAAAAACAAAAACAAACAAATTTATTCATACAATACTAAAAGTCTGAAAACAAAAGACAAAGAGAAAATCTTAAATGTGTGTATAAATTAAGGCATATTGGATTCAAAGATTGACAACTGACTTCTTAACACAGTCAATAGAAGACAAAGGTAGTGATTACTTACATGTGTTTATCTTAAAATATTAAAACTACATTTATGAAACCTGAGATAATCTGGCTCTAAAGAACATGTTCTTTTTACCATGATATTATTGCATTAAAATTCATTCATCTATAGTCTTTCTCTGGCAAAAATTTTCTTTAAACCTGAAATTGAAATCTCGTTTTTGACGCTATAGGTCTTAAAGAAATATTTTTAAGTTCCTGTGTTAACTTCCTTACTAGACAATAAAAAGGAATAGTCACATTGGGAGAATGCACTTACATTTATTGTATGTCTGTGGTGAAACTTATAATGTATTAAGATTTTTTAATATCAATATGAACTAATAGAACTTAAGTTTTAGAGCTGAGTAAGTAGAAAATTGACACCCTCTAGGTCTTTGTCTAATTGGGTAACTCTGGGTATTCCAATTATTTTTTTATTTAGGAGTTTTTGTTTCCTTATTTTAAAAAGGAAATTTCTTAGAAGATAAAATATATGTATAATTTAAATGTGTTTTATTTTCTCTATGAAATGTTAAGAAAAATTCCATCATATAAACAGTACTTTGTTTATAAAATTTTATTTCTTACTTACCTAAATTTGAGAACTGAAATTGTTTTATGTTTATTATTTTTTCCTTTTGTTTATAAAGCAATGCATTTTATTGTAAAATGTGCACAATACATAAAGAAGAAAATAAAGAAAATTCATAATTCTACCACAAACACACACATGCACACTGTTTTTATTTTAAATATGTTCGTATATACTAATATACATGTATAGACATATATGTGTACACCTGTATATATATATTTATGTATGTATTTAACCCTTGTCTGATCTAATAAAATGTATCTTTTTGTTAAATTTTCCATCTCTTGATTTCTGCTACAATTATTTTATATTAGGTGAATACTGGGAGGACTGATTTTAAATCTGTACACACAGGTCTATTCTCAGTGCCAATATCTGAACTGTGCCAGTACTAAAATATTTATTATTTTCAGATTTATGCAACCATAAAATACTGAATTTTAATAGTCTATGCAAAACTAGCCTATAATCCATACAAAATTTACTAACCATTCTCAACCTTAATTTCTTCATCTATAAAATTGGGATCAGTAATACCTTATCTTTCTGTTGTTGGGTGGATTAGAAATATCTTATGTAAATCACTAAAGTCTTGTTGGGGGACGTCATAGAGGATGTGACTGCTGGTTGACCGGCAAGCTGATCCTGGGCAATCAGAGGCTCCTTACCCCCTCCCCTCCCCTTACACCCCCATACAATCTGTGTATGTTCTGCCCACTGTTCCACACTAGAAGCCATTGCAAGGATGCAGCCTTGAGAAAGTAAAGTGTAAGCAAAAAATAAAAAAGATGCAATTATTAAAATCTAGAATAAAAGACAGGGTTATTAGCAACCGTACAGAAATATTTTTAAAATTAAGGGAATACTATGATGGATTGTATGTCAACATATCAAATAATCTAGGTGAAATGGATAAATTCCTAGGAAGGCAAAGGCTAAAATTAACCCAGGAAGAAAAATAGGAAAATATGAGTAGACTTAAAAGAAGTGAAATTTTTGAGTTAAAGTAATCAAAACATTATACTTACACACACACACACACACACACACAACAGCCAGAAGCAGATGAATTCACCCGTGAGTTCTATCAAACATTTAAAGAAGAATTAGCATAGATCCTTGACAAAATTTTTCATTAAATAGAAAAGGGGAGAACACATTTCCTAACTCATTTTATGAGCTCTGATGTCAAAGACATCCCAAGAAAAGAAAACTTCAAACCAATATCCCTTATGATTATAGATGCAAAAATCTTCAACTAAATACTACCACACCAAAACCAGCTGCATATTTTAAAAGATTATATACCTATCCAAATGGTATTTTTTCCAGGAATGTTAGGCTGGTTCAACTTATAAAAATCAATCAGTGTAATATACCATATTAATAGAATAAAGGAGAGAAAAAACACACATCTATCTCAATAGATCCAGAAAAATCATTTGACAAAACCCAGTATCCTTTTATGATAAAAGCACTCTACAAATTAGGAAACTAGGAATAAAAAGAAACTCTCTCAACCTGTTAGAAGGCATGTTGGAAAACCCCACAGCTAACCTCATACTTAATGATGAAATACTGTGAGTTTTCCCCATAAGATAAAGACAAGACAAGGATGTTTGTTCTTATCACTTTTATGCAACATTTTATTTAATGTTCTAGTCAGAGGCATTAGTGAAGAAAATGAAAAAAAAAAGATACAGAGATTGGAGAGAAAGAAGTAAACTGTTTCTATTTGCAGATGACATGATCTTATATAGAGAAAATACTGAGAATACACACACACATACACACACATACACAGATTATTAGAGCTAGTAAAGTAGTTCAACCCAGCTGTAGGATACAAGATCCATACATAAATATCAGTTGCATTTCTATACACTAGAAACATATAATCCAAAAATGAAATGAAGAAAATAATTTCTATTATAGTAGGATCAAAAAACATTTAGAAATAAATTTAACCAAAGAAGTACTAGACATATATACTACTGAAACTATAAAATAGTATTCTAAAATTTTATATTAGAAAAGAAAGACATCCATGTTAATGGATGGGAAGACTTAGTCTTGTTAGGATGACAGTAATCTCCTTCTTGGTCTATAGATTCAGTGTAATCCCTACCAAAATCCCACCTTCCTTGCTTGCAGAGATGGACAAACTGATCCTAAAATTTACATGGAAATTCAAATGAATCAGAATAACCAAAACAATCTTGAAAAAAATAAAATGAAGTTGGAAGAATCACACTTACCAATTCCAAAACTTACTACAAATCTACGAGAGTGTGATACTGGCACAAAGAGATATATAAATCACTGGAGTACAACTGAGAGTCCATAAATAAACCCAATCCATGGTTAATTAATTTTTGGCAAGAGTTCCAAGACCATTCAATGGGGAAAAATAGTCTTTTCAATAAATAACGCTGGTGCAAGTGGATATCCCAGTTATACTCTCAAAACAATGAATTTGCAAACTTACCTCATGCCGTTACACAAAAATTAACTCAAAGTGGACCAAAGACCTAAATGTAGAGCTAAGACTATAAAACTCATAGAAGAAAATGTAGGTGTAAGTGAAGATAAATTGAAATTCATTAAATTAAAACATTTTTGTGTCAACAGACACTGTAAAAATTGTGAAAAGATACCAGATAAAATGTTTATAAAATTTTCTCTGATTCTGTGTGTTATGTTCTCACATTTTTATAGTGTACATGGTTTTTATGGCATGTGAATTATGTAGCATTTAAAAAATAAGAGAGGGAGGGAAAGATAAGGCTGAAAAATAGGAGATTGTCAAATCATGAAATCTTTTGGGCCATACTAAGGAGTGAGAATTTATTCTGTTGGTTGAGGTATTTATTTTTAAATTTATTTTAAATTAAGTATAGTTTATTTACAATGTTGTGTTAATTTCTGCTGCACAGCACAGTGATTCAGTTTTGTATATATATATATATATATATATACACATATATACATTCTTTTTTTATATTCTTTTCCATTATGATTGATCACAGAATACTGAATATAGTTCCCTGTGCTATACAGTAGGACTGTGTTGTTTATCGTTTCTATATATAATAGTTTGCGTCTGCTAACCCCAGATTCCCAATCCATCCCTCCTCCAGCCCCCTCCCCCCTTGGCAACAAGTTGTTCTCTATGTCTGCGAGTCTGCTTCTGTTTCATAGATAGGCTCATTTGTGTCATAGTTTAGATTCCACATATAAGTGATATCATATGGTATTTATCTTTCTCTGTCTGACTTCCTTCACTTAGTATGATAATCTCTAAGTCCATCCATGTTGCTGCAAATGTCATTATTTAAATTTTTTTTATGGCTGAATAGTATTCCATTGTATATATGTACATCTTCTTTATCCATTCATCTGTTGATGGACATTTAGGTTGTTTCCATGTTTTGGCTATTGTGAATAGTGCTGCTATGAACATAGTGGTGCATGTATCTTTTTCAACTTTAGTTTTGTCTGGACATATGTCCAGGAGTGAGATTGCTGTATCATATGGCAACTCTATTTTTAGTTTTTTGAGGAACATGCATACTGTTTTCCATAGTAGCTGCACAAACTTACATTTCCACCAACAGTGTAGGAGGGTTCCCTTTTCTACACACCTTCTCCAGCATTTGTTATTTGTAGACTTTTTAATGATGGCCACCGTGACCAGCATGAGGTGGTACCTCACTGTAGTTTTGATTTGCATTTCTCTAATAATTAGCAATGTTGAACATCTTTTCATGTGCTTGTTGCCCATCTGTATGTCTTCTTTGGAGAAATGTCTATTTAGGTCTTCTACTCATTTTTTGATTGGGTTGTTTGTATTTTGATATTGAGCTGCATGAGCTGTTTGTGTATTTTGGAAACTAAGCCCTTGTTGATTGCATCATTTGCAAATATTTTCTCCCAGTCCATAGGTTTTCTTTTTGTTTTGGTTTCCTTTGCTGTGCAAAAGCTTGTAAGTTTGATTAGGTCCCATTTGTTTATTTTTGTTTTTATTTCTTTTGCCTTGGGAGACTGACCTAAGAAAACATTGCTACGATTTATGTCAGAGAATGTTTTGCCTATGTTCTCTTCTAGGAATTTTATGGTGTCATGTCTTATATGTAAGTCTTTAAGCCATTTTGAGTTTATTTTTGTATATGGTGTGAGGGTGTGTTCTAACTTCATTGATTTATATTCAGCTGTCCAACTTTCCCAATACCACTCACTGAAGAGACTTTTCCCATTGCATATTCTTGCCTCCCTTGTCGAAGATCAATTGACTGTAGGTGTGTGGGTTTATTTCTGGGCTCTCTATCTTGTTCCATTGATCCATATGTCTGTTTTTGTGACAACACCATGCTGTTGTGCTTACTGTAGCTTTTTAGTATTGTCTGAAATCTGGGAGGGTTATGCCTCCTGCTTTGTCCTTTTTCCTCAGGATTGCTTGGGCAATTCTGGGTCTTTTATGGTTCCATATAGATTTTAGGATTATTTGTTCTAGTTCTGTGAAAAATGTCATGGGTAATTTAATAGAGATCACATTAAATCTGAAGATTGCTTTGGGTAGTATTTTAACAATATTAGTTCTCCCAATCCAAGAGCACTGGCTATCTTTCCATTTCTTTAAATCATCTTCAATTTCCTTTATTGTTGCTTTATAGTTCTCAGCATATAAAGTCTTTCACCTCCTTGGTCAGGTTTATATTCCTAAGTATTTTATTTTTTGGATGCAATTTTAAAATGGATTGTTGTTTTACATTCCATTTCTTATACTTCATTGTTAGTGTAAAGAAATGCAAATGATTTATGTATGTTAATATTATATTCTGCTACGTTGCTGAATTTGTTTAACAGTTCTAGTAGTTTTTGTGTGTAGTCTTTAGGGTTTTCTGTATATAGTGTCATGTCATCTGTATATAACAACAATTTTATGCTGGTATTAGATATTCATTAAAGCATTTAAAGCAGGAAAGTAACAAAGTTTCATATTTAGTTAGAGGGCAGTACCTAGGAGATCTGGAACAAGATGTACAGGTAATCAGGATAAAGAACAAATCAGGAAACAGCAGGGACACATATAGAAAACAGAGCTAGATGGATTAGGAAATAAGAAGATTGATCTGAGAAAAAAATGGGTAAGTCAAGGTTTATAAACCAAATATGTTAGTAGATGATATAAGTCATTAATTCATAAAATGATTAAAATTATCCAGTATTTTGAATTATGTGGAGTAATTAATTCATATTTGAAAAAATTAACAGATGCCAAATTGTCAAATTAAAAAAAATATATGTTTTAACAGGTAGTGATCAAGTGAAACACAATAAATGATCAATTTGTATCTATCATAGATCATTATTAGAACATATTTTCTTCAATATTAACAAACAAACATCACACTTTGAAGAATTACAGAGGAGTCATTATATGTTTTAAATTAATTTTCATAAATATTTAAGTGATACCTAACTATGAATCCTTTGAGGGAAGGAACAACGTATGTTTGGTTTAGACTGTAGTTCTAGTGCTCAGTCATGAGCCTGGTGTCTCAAAGGTGTTTTATTTAATGTATTGTTCATTTTAAGAAATGTATAATAAATGCTAAGTTTGAGTTAATAATTCAATAACTCTCTGTGTCCTGGGTATTGTGATAAGGACACTGAGAGCATTGTCTTATTTATTTCCTTCAAAATTACCATGAAGTTTGAGGAAAATATTACTAATATTTACTTTACAATGACATAACTGAAACCTCAAGAAATTTAGTGACTTGCTCAATGTCACACTTACTAGTGGGTGGGGAATCCTAGAAAAAGACTCAGGGCCAGGGCTGGGATAAGGGGTAACATGTGAGGCAGGGTTTTTCAATTCCAGGGCAAGTTCCTGCCCTTATTTAAGTTTGATATTTTGTTCATTGTGGGCATGTGGCATTCATTTCTATTTTTTGAAATATTATAGTAAACGGTATTATTTTGATTATGAGGTTTTTGGGCACCTCCTTAAATTTTGTGCCTGAGTTAAGTGCTTCACTCCCCTTACCCTTGTCCCAGCTCTGCCCAGGTCTGTAATATTTAGACATTCTCAATGAGTAACTATTACAAAAATGCAGCAATTAGCTAGCATCTTAGAGAGATCCTGGAGATCTTTTAGAAAACCAGGAGAGTTCAGCTGATTGGAAAATTGAGGTTCTTAGGAGGATTTGTATGGGGAGAGAGGCAGGAGCAAAGCACTCAGATAAAGTAATCACATCTCGCCCCCACCTCTATCACCAAACCTGCACTCAATGAAAGCACACTTTAGTTTGTAAGATATTTTCTCTTAGCATAAGTGTGTTTGCTAGATTATGATATTTTTCTTTAAGGTAAAACATTTATAAATACAAATAACTGCCACCGTTATATTCCAAAACTTGTTTTCTATTTTGCTTCTTGTAATGTAAAAATCAATTTTCCATAACCGTTTACATTGATTTTGTTTAGCCTTAGGTTTATAGAAGATTTATTTTCACTAATAGACCTTCCCAAATGACTTAAAAGTAAATATATTATTTTGTAATTTAAAATAAAATTTGCAAATTTTCAAAGATGTGAACATGCCCCTGTATGCCAGCTGTTCTACTGTACTTTTCAAGGTACTGTACTGTAAGATTGAAAATATTTTCTTTACTTTTTGTTTGTTTTTTATGTATTATTTGTGTGAAAAGTATTATAAACCTATTACAGTACAGTACTATATAGCCGATTGTGTTAGTTGGGTACCTAGGCTAACTTTGTTGCACTTAACGAATGCGCTCTTGGAACAGAACTCGTTTGTATATAGGGGACTTACTGTAGTATAAATATATATTTTCTTATAATAGCAGATTCCTAAAATGCTCAGAATGTGGTAGGAAGACTTGATCTCCAGTTTAGCTGGCATGCATCTTTCCTTCTTAGACTGCAAGGTGGGTGATTATCTGCCCTTTGATTAGGAGAGCTTTTGTTTAATAATAAAGATAAGAGCAGAAAAATTGTGTACATGTAAGCAAATTGTATTAAAATTGTGTTTGTAGTGACCTAATTACTACTTTGGATGAATGTAGCAATTGATAAATTATTACAATCACAACTCTCATTTATCTTTAACAAAATGGTAACATTGCCAAGCTCAGTTTCACTTAGTATATTTATTTGATCCATTATTTTGGCTTCTAGAAAGTAAATCATATGAGAATCAATGCTTATTTTGGGCTGTATCCACATAAATAAATCAGGCTGATAAAGTCATTTGAAATTAAGGTTTGAAATCAAGAGACCAAATACAAATGTGTGTGTGTGTCTGTGTGTCT
The DNA here is from genome assembly GCF_028023285.1 of Balaenoptera ricei. Classification (NCBI taxonomy): domain Eukaryota; kingdom Metazoa; phylum Chordata; class Mammalia; order Artiodactyla; family Balaenopteridae; genus Balaenoptera; species Balaenoptera ricei. The sequence continues at coordinate 91,813,795 of NC_082639.1, forward strand.
CTGTGTGTGTGGGTGTGTGACACAATGAAGTACTCTGACATCTTTGTCCCTTTTGTTCCTGCTCACCCTCACTGCTGGTAGGAAGGAGGTCTTTCATAATAACTTATTATGGTCTTCCATTAAAAGGTATGTATCATAAATATTCTACTCTAAATATAAGAAACTACCACATTCCTTTAAAGACAGAGCCAAGAACAGCTGTTTCTCACCTAAGTTGTAAAGGGTGATGGGTCTTCTTAATCAGAAGGTCTGATGCTATGAGAGAGGTATAGGGTTAGAAAAAATATGAGGGAGGGATACAGACTATTCAATCACAGTGCGCCACTTTTTTGCCACAGTAATTGTCTCCAGGATAGGGACATAATCCACATTACCTCATTATAAGCTTCACAAAATGCTAATGTGAGGATGGTAGGACACAGCGTTTCTTTTCCTTTAGGATAATGGTTATATATGGGGTATACATACGTTCCAGATTTCCAAGGAATGTCTCACCTGGTTTATACCTCCTTTCTTAGCCTAATTTTAATATGACTCTTTTCACTCTGAAAGGTGTCTTGGTTTGGATAATAATTAATGTAGCTATTCTGGCTCAAAGGATCAGGTAATCTTGGTGCTGCTAATGTCCATTTCTCCTGATAAAGTAAACTCAACTATGTACAGATTAAAATCAGTCTCTGAAGTGTTACCAGGCAGTGAGATATGGAGATACAGACCCCTGAGATGACCAGAGCTTCTAAATGGATTTATGTTTCAGGCCATAGCAACCTGTTTTGAGCCAATTATTTGAATCAATAAATTTCCTTTTTTTTTTCTTAAACTTGCCACTTACAACCAGAAAGGTAATATATCAATTCTCCCATTTTTGACCTGGGTCAAGCTACCTTTATCTAGTCTTCCATATTGTGTAACTCCTGTGTTAAATTTAATATTATACTTTATTGCCATCATCTGTTTACTTATCTGATTCCCCTACTAGTCTGTGAGCTCCTTTAAACAGACCATGTCATATTTGTCTCTTTATTTTCAGCTCCTAAAAAAGAATAGTTAGTATTGAGTAGGTGCCCAGTAAATATTATTGAATAAATATAAGAATCAATGAATAAGTGAGTGAATGAACGCATGGTTGATGTGTTCAAAAGGTGATGAACAAAATACAACACCCAACTGCTTTCCTGTAATATTAGTCCAATGATGAAAAATAAACATATGCATAAGATCCTTGTTTGTCTAGATCCTAAAAGTTTTAAGACTAAATTTGAGCAGTAATAATCTCTCTTTGTTACTGAGTCCAAGCTCATACTACTCACCATAGAACAGGCCAATAAATCAAGGAATGAGCTGTTGGGGCAAGGAATACTGACCTAGGAGATGGTGGACTAGTGTCCCAAAGAACCATCTAACCTGAGTTAGAATTCAGGCTTTTTTTAATATTTAAAGGGGAGGGAGTGTGGCCAGCTGTTGCTAAATACACCCTCAGTTCTACATTGTTCCTGCTTTTCTCTTACTATGTCATATGCTTCCTACATCCCTTCCCTTCTGCATCTATTGTATGCTGTTTCTAAAGTAGTTTTAACCTGCCCTATGATCTTTTTCTCAAAGATCCTCTCTGACTCCCATTCTTCCCTCTATTCATATAATCCTATTATCTCTACTACATATCCCATACTCTCTTTCTTTTCTGTATATTGTAATCTGCCTGCTTCTTCTATTTCCTATAAGTGTCAACCCACTAGTATTTACTTCTTGAAACTTCCTCTTGAAACTACTCATTCTTGTACTTGCTTTGCCTTTAATTTTTACAACTCATTATCCATGTTTAATAATTAGCTATTATCAAAATAAGTGCTGTGTAACCAACCAGCCCCAAACTCAGCAGCTTACAACAACCAGTATTTATTTTTCTCACTTATGATCTGCATATTCGTTGGAGTACCTCTGCTTCAGCTTGTAGGTTGAGCTCAGGTCTGCTCCCCTTGTTTCTACATTGTTCATGGATCAGTGGAATAAATAGAGGAAAATCTTCTCATCATGGATCTAAGGAACAAAAGAGGACAAGTCAAAATCTGTGGTTACAATGTATCTACTCACATTCCATTGACCAAAGTGATCTATAGTTTACCCCCAAGGGAGGGGAGTATCATTAAACAATAATCCAAACCATTACACTATCCTTCCTCTTTACTGTATTGCTCATTATAGTCTATCTTGTCCAGTTGATTCTTTAGCATCAGTGTAAATCCAGTGCTATTTTTTCAGCTCTCAGATGCATCCAGGGTCCTCCAGTCCCACTACATTTTGCTTTGTGAAAAAGCTCTTTGTTGTGAGTAACTGGCCTCTATGTAACTAATTTGACAAAGGGAAACTTATAAGCTCATGTAATCCATAGAATAGTTTACAACCAAACCATGTGAAGGAAAAGGCACAGCTGATCCTCGGGAACAATGGGATTCAGCAACTCAGTTGCTGAGAGAAGTTTACCTGTTTCTCATCTTTGCTTCTCTTTGTCTGTGGGTTTCATTCTTTCCTATAGCTTACTGGCTTAGTTAACATGGTTGGAAACACAGGGAATTATCAAATTTCACATCTTGTGTTTTTCAGCCCCAAAGAGGATCTGCATATTTTCCTCTCCAATGAGTTTAAGCAAATCAGAAGGCCTGTTTGGGACAGGTGGGCATCCCTAAACCTAGCAACCATGTCCTATATGTAAGGATAAGACAGTGTCAATGTGGGTAAATGGAGAATTTCACAGAAGAAAAGGAGGGTGTGTGAGTGTGGATCTCTTAATGTCTTTCAAATCCTTCTTAGTATTTTTCTCCCCATTTTATCTCATTTGTAAGTATAGCACCAGATCTTATTCTAGCACAGCTGTTCTTGGCTTGGTAATGAACGTTGCTTATCATGGTGGATGCTGCTATAGATAGCATACTTGGGTTAACAGTAATCCATCATCAGTACATAGTTTCTGTATATAAATAAGCTTATCTATATGATATAAAACAAATCATTACTAATTCACTTTGTTTTAGGATGATACTATAGAATAGTACATCAAAACATAATACTATTTCTTAAGAGAATATAAAATTTTATATGAGGTCTGAGATGTCATCCAAGTCTCCTTGACAAGAGAACTGCTCTATTCAATAAAAGCTGAATAATGTTTCTTCTGTAAATATAGATATCACACTTCAGGGAGAATATATAAATCACACCATCAACTTTAAAACAGCATGACCCTCAAACTGTGAGTCCATCTCATTTGTTGTATTACACACGTGAGAATTATATATTAATCTGACTGCTATTACCAGTGATAACCTCAATAATAGGTGCCTGAAAAGGGGGAATGCCAAGTACTTTGAGTGAGCTACAGAAAGCCTGTTAAGTGGTGAAGTATGCCTGAAATACACCAAGGGAAAAATATAACCCTCAAAAAAAAAAACAGAGGTGTTCCTTACAGGCAGTAAAATAAAATCCTCTGTGGCCATTTCTGCTTTATGTTATAACCTGAATGTTATGAATAAATGTTTAACACCGAGTTGAAATAATTTCCCATCTGGTAGCTGACCATACTGTCTTTTCCTTTTGTTGTTAGCATAGCTGATGACTATTTTGAAACACAAATGAAGGATTTGTCAGGTGGGCTGCAAAGGAGAGTCCTACTTATCAAACTTGGAAGAGCTATTCTAAATATACCCACAGTTCTACATTGTCCCAACAACTCAAAAACTCAAATACAAATGAAAATTAGACATCGTTAGAGCTATTATCTGTATGTGTTTGTGTTTCTACTCAGAATTATATTTCCTAGCTTACATATTTGATTATATTGGGAAAATGTTAATGGTCACGCAGTAATAGTGCCTTAAAGAATCCGCAAATGATAAACATACCACACCCACATATACGCACACAAAAATAAATTAATTTCCACGGTTAAATATATCATTGATTGATGTCCAGGTGCTGTTATGTATATTTACTTAACGCAATTCAACATTTATTTAATAAACACTATTATTTACACAGTGCTGCACAATGACTTAAAAGCAGTTCAATTCCTAGCTCAAAAGTCTGCATTTTTCATTTGAAGATTAGATAACCATCAGGTATTTGTAATAAAAGGCAGAGTTTACGCTATGTTAAAATAAAGCTTTATCCAAAGACCATAAGAATTATGAGCAACTAAAGATCACAACTAACTGGGAACATCACCTTCTTGGAGGTGGTATTTAAAATGAAAATTCAAGAATTTCTAGTACTTTGATAAGTAGATATGATAACAAAATAATTACTGTACAAGAAATTCATCTGACATATAATCAGTACTTAATAACTGCTAATTAAGTCTGAATTCACGGTTCCAGACAGCATAAGTTAAAAAATGGAGTTAGTAAAGAAAAAACATATTTGAGGAGTGTACAAATTTCTCGAACCACAGGCTTCATGTAAGATAAGTCTTAGGCAGTAGATTGGAGATGATAGGTGAGAAGCCACAGTGTGGGAGGCCTCAAATACGCTCTGAGAATCTTGTATTTTATTAAAAATAAAGGAGGGAAACTTGGAGTTTTCTGCGAATGAACAAAATAGCCATAGTCATACTTTAAGTAGATTAATCTGATCATAGATTAGAATGGATTCTGGAGGAGAAATCTGGAGTCACAAAGATCAATTAGGAGGCTTTTGCAATGGTCCTTTTGACAGACAGGTTGTTCACAAATATGCTTGCTCTCTTTCCTTTTGAGTAAATGGTAAGATTCCATTTCCTTGTCCAGTTGAAGTTAGAGTAGGCATGTGACTTGCTCCCCAGCTGCCCCCCTCACCTCTTACAGTATATATATATATATATATAAAATTTTAGAATTAGGACATGTTTTGTGGCTTCTCATTACCACTGCCATTTTACAAAGTGGCTTCCCCATTAGTATTGATTGATGGAGTAAGGATGACATTCATGCAAAGCAGTGCCCTCATCTAGTTGGCACTTCACCTTTAGCATGGGTGAGAAAAAGTCTTAAAAAAAAATAAGCCACTGAGATTTGAGGGTTGTTTTTTTATTGCTTCATAACCAGGCCTATACTGACTGAACCTAGTGAAAGGTATTGGATTGGCCAGAAAGTTCCTTTGGGTTTTTCCATAACATCTTACAGGAAAACTCGAACAAATTTTTGGCCAACCCAATAATTAGAACTTGGACTAGCATCAAGTTAGGGAAATAGAAATGTAAAAATAGATATGAAGTTGTTATTTTATGGACAGAATATTGTTTTGATGCCATCCTCTGGGGTTCTGGTTATCCTCTAGTATTACAACTTCTGGCTCTTAGCTCCTTCTAGGTTTCCCTGAGATATCTAATATCATTTTGGATGAAACCACATGACAGTGGGAAGCTTAAAATCATGAAACATTTAGAGAAGACATAAGCAAACAGGAAATTACAGCCCATAATAATCAAAGAAAACTTAGAAAAAATTGAGAAGCATGATTGTTAAGTTACATTCTTCTTAAAATTTTTCTGACCCTCTGTTGTTTTCTAACAGGTGAAGTTAGGGTACCAACTTCCTCAGAGTCAGCTGGAGTCTTGATAGAAATGCAAATTTATGAGCCTTAATGCAGCTGCAAGTATTATGATCTCTGACGGTGGAGGCCAGGAATCTGTACTCTACATTAAAATTTCAGAAACCTTCAATGCCACACTAAATTTTAAGAACCGCCACTAGTGTTAATATGCCCTCCCTTCTCTAAATTCCTAAGACATTTTTTTCTTTCTGCAGTTATTACAACCTTGAACATGATCTACCTAATTGCTAGGAATTTATATGTCTTACAGTTTTAGCTGTGTGTGTGCTCCCAGGAGCCCTCAACATGTTTACATCTTTATTCTCCATAGTGTGTGGCACAGTTGTCTCAAAGTAGAAATTAAAACAACCTATATTCCACGTACAGTTCGTTGACCTTAGTCACAAAAAAAGAGAAGAGAGAAGAGCTGTTAAATGACATTGAACATCTCATGGAAACTTTGTGAGAAACCCTACAGAAATCCTAGAGGTGGAAAGCTAGCAACAATATCCAATCATGACCTCAAAGTCCCTCTAAGGAAATACTATCATCTTTGGCACTGCAATAGCTCTTGACATTTTATAGCTGGGGTTCTACAACCTCGACCCCTGAAAAACTGGTACTTTGAACAGTATATTTGACAGACAGTAAATTCTGGGAAACATGACTAACTCCTTGCCTTGCTCACTTTAACATTCAAGTCTTTCATGAATATCTATGGATAGAAGAACCTAAGTCATATGCCTGTATCCATGCAAAGGAGACATATGCTTTGGTCATGCAGAACTCATAATGTGAGAAATTTCCAAAATAAAGAGAGTTCTCAAATAACTGTAGCACAAATGGAAAATGTCAACTCTGTGGTTGAATATAACATTCTTTTCTACCTAAGACGGTGATTTTATAGGTGCTCTAGTTTATGAGAACATACAGGGACAGCCTTTTTAGCTCTCTACTAGGAGGTAACTGCCAGACAATAAACACCACTGAACTGAGATCTAGGTTATGAATGTTCTCTATCCAGTACAAATTCCTTAAATTCTTTTCAGACTCTGGTGTTTTTCCCTGTAAACTGAAGATCTTAAACTATACTGTCTGGAAGATCTCTTTTTGCTTCACAAATTCTGCCATTATTTAATAAATATTTATACAATAGAGAAGTGAATGTGGTTTCAATGACAAAAAGATTCTTGTACACATACATGTTTGGGACCACTAGGCATTAATTAATATTCACTCCAGTTCAGCCCATGTATTCTATTATAAATGTAATACATAAAAATATACAGGTCATATATAGGCAATGAAAATGGGACAAGAAACAAGTCACTGAGGATTTTTCCCTAGGAAAATGAATTTTGGTTATTTAATCTGATCACGGACTCCCAGAAGTATCACAAGCCTGGAGTGTGATTGTTATTTTTAATGCAACGTTTCTCTTTTACTCCTTGTGATATCCCATCTATTCAAATTTCTGTCTCCTTCTCTACCTTTTCCACAGCAGTGGGAAGCCCTTTGTCTAGGTCATCTATAAATGTGTTATGTAGCACAAGATTTGTGACCATAGAGTTCAATAGTTTTTTCCTGTTGCTTATTGGTTGTAGGTTTACCTTTTGACCTTATGTAATATTCCATGTGATGCCAAATCAGCCATTTGCGGAGAGGGTTAGTGACCTCACTGACAATATAAAATGGCCAAACATGTTCCCTGTAACCTCCAATAAGTAAGATAAAGAGGGGGCAAATACTTAAAATGGAAATATGAGCAACTATTCTTTTCAAGAAAAAGAAAAGCTGTGGACATTAATAAAAACATTTTGTAGCATTATGGTTCATGTATTTCTATTTTAATATATATTTTTGTATAGCATTAGTTGCTAGAATAATTGTGTGCTTTGTAGTCACCAAAATGGGGGGGGGAGTATAGATCCTAGATGACGTTTTCTGTGATAAGATATATTAATAAGATATATTAAATAATTGATAATTCAATATTGGTGGAATGAAATATCAGAGAAGGAGATGACAGTCTCTAATGAAATAATGATACCTAATGAGACTTCTGACTACTCATCTTCACTTTCTAGATGAAATACATTTTTTAAAATCATTACTACCACAATTTTACAGCTGCTGGTTCTTCATTATATCTATGGCTATTTTCTCCCACTTAACCTGAGTAAGTGACTATTAGAGTTCAGATCAATTTCACAATAACTTCCATCCAGCACCTGCACGTCTTGTACACCTCCCTCCCCCTCAACATCATATCATACACCAACTAACTTTACCTTGTATGGACCCAGCTCCCATGAACTTATGACCCCTCTTTTATCCCAGTTTGTTCTTCATATAACTATATAATATAAAGATGTTTAGGTTTATTTTATGTCCCCATCTCATCTCTTTCTCAACATTTAAATTCTTGAAGAGAAACTTCAAGCTTATTTTTTATTATTTCTCTTCAATTCTTGTTCCGTAGGTAAAATATGGTGTAAATATGTGACTGAATAGGCAAGTATTCAGCCCTTTCCCCTCAGCCTTTTACTGATATCTGAAATTTTATTCTCAACAAAATTTTAGTTATATTTTAAACATTAACTTCTCTGGCTGGACTTCTCTCAAAATAGTTTCCTATATTGGAGTGAAAAACACATGAATTCAAAATTACCTTATTAAGAATGAGTATCATCAGCACCTTTATCGAGTTCAAAAGCCTGACTGCTGAGCACAGGACACTGCACTGAGGGCAAGTAGCTCAGAATGTGAGGGCGACTAAAGCTCCCACGTGGAGACAGGGGACACCTTTCTATATAAGAGGTGTTTAGAGATTAGGTTCAAAGGAGACATATAGGACTTGTCTTGAAGCTGCATTTATTTTTAATTGGATTTGTTGTTTATATAAGATGGTTTGGGGAGAGATCTGTTGAGACTTTAAGGTGCTATAGTTCCTTCCAAGCCACACTTTGGTACAGCTGCTGTAAATGCAAGTGCTGAGGGGTTAGGGAATAGCTCTGGTCCCTCCAGCTTATTCATTTAGTCAACAAATATGTTATTGGTGTCAAGAATTGGTTTAGGCATTAACAGAACCATCGAAAACAAAATAGTTTATTTCTAAGCAATCCATGGAACTGAATTCCAGCTCTTTTGTCTTGGTTATCATATCCCCTTCAAAGCCCTGTGGAATGTTTCTTTCCTCACAATGTTTCTGAAAATTAAAATAACCATTCCAACCCCTTTTCCATGAGAGGTTTATCAGATAATAGCACAATATTGAAACAATAAATCTGCTCAGTAAAAATCAAGCACAGGAGCTACTCCATCACAATGAGTTGCTCTTCTTCTCATCAGAATTACTGCCCTTAGGAGAGAGAAGGAAATAAGCCTATATTTCCTGGGGTCCTAGATGTGTCTTTCTGGGGATGAGGTTCACAGGTAAATGGTGAGAAGTGGATTTAAAGCACACGAACAGAATTAGTAAGGGAATGTCATAAGCAGGAAGAAATACCAAAAATACAGAAAAGGCTGATTATGGGTTATCTTCATATAAAGAAGTGTCATGAAATACTTTTAACACATCTTAGACTCATCTCTATCTTGTGGGCAGCCCAGACTTCCATGCCCAAAGGAGTACAAAGAATTTTTTTCTAAGAAGCACATGAGTCTTTTTCTTTTTTTTAAACAAAGTACTGATTTAAAAACAAACAAACAAACAAAAACCCCCAAGAACACAAAAACCAAATACTCCTCAAAGACAAATCTGTGTCTTTATTAGACCAAATCTTTACCAAGAGGATAAACTCTGCATGACCGGTAAAGAAATACTCTGATTTTACTTCAGAGAAAAGAAGTCTATTATATTGTGAACATTAAAAAAAAACAAAAAACTTTTTAAAATTTCAAAATATAGTATCATACAAACAGTTTTTGTGTAATATTTTAAATAGCAAATAATTATAAAAGAAAAATGAAATGCTTACCACTAGTGTCATAGTTCACAACAACTCATACTGTCTTACAGTTTCTGTGAAACAGTAGTCTGGGCACAACTTACCTGAGTCCTCTGCATCAGGACCTTTGCTTCAGGTCTCACAAGCCTGCAAACTAAGTGTCAGCCAGGGCTGCAGTCTCATCTCAAGGCTCAGCTGAGGAAGTATCCACTTCCAAGCACATGTGATTGTTGGTAGAATTCAGTTCCTGTGGTTTAAATGACTGAGTGTTTCACTTTTCTGCTGGGTGTTAGGTAGAGGCTTCCCTTATTTCCATGCCATGTGGGTCTCTCCATATGACAGCTTAAAACACAGCAGCTTGTTTCATCAAATCCAGCAAGAGAGAAAGAGTCTACTAGCAAGGTTGATTATAATTTTATGCAATGTAATCACAGAAGTGTTATCCCATTACCTTTGCGGTATTCAATCTATTAGAAGCAAGTCATAAGTTCTGCCCACACTCCAGGAGAGGGGATTACACAGGTGTGATAGAGAAAGTATAAGTGAGGATCATCCTAGAGCCTGGCCACTATAGTCCACCCTCTTATCCCTTCCATCTGAACAATACATTCACCTCCTTCCAACGTCTCCAAGTGTCTCATCCCATGACAGCATCTGCCCAAATGCCATCATCTAAATCAGGTATAAATGTGGATGAGGCTTTTTGGGTGTACTTTCTCTTGATCCATGGACATGTAAAACTAGAGAGACAAGTTATCTTCCCTCCACATTCAAAATACAATGGTGGGACAGGCATAAGGAAACATTTATAGAGGTTCCTGTTCAAAAATGGGGACATGAGCGATACAAAGGAGTCATCAGTCCATAGCAATTCTGAAATACAGCTGGGCAAAACTGGATCTTCTTAGATTAGGTTTTAAAGGCCTGGGGATAGTTCACTGTGACTCCTGGTTCCATCCTGAGTCATCCTTCTGTTTTTATGAATAGTAGCATGCATAGTCAGCCAAGTGGCTTTATCAGTCTGCTTGCTGATGGTAGAATTTTAAGGATCCAACAACTCCTTTTCATTCTGCACTCTCACTATCCCTCTCAGTTCAAGTTTTCAGTGTTGTGTTTTATGTGTTTCTTTTTCTTTTTTGGCTAAAATAACTTTCTCAAAAACTTGTGGATCTTCTGTGAATTCCACTTGCGTTCCCTCCATTAGACAACAGCCGCACCCACTGAGCTCTTTGAGACCAGCACTTTCCTACCTTGAGCTCCTGCTGAGAAGGCTGAGACACAACATGATTATTTTTCCTAGAGGCCCCATTGTTAGAGAGGCTCTAGAAGGCACACCTTTATCTCTTTAATGGGTCCTCTGATTGAATACTCTGACCTTTTGATCTTTGTAAGATTGTCACAAGACATATAGTCACTTCCTCAGCTTTTTCCCTAGACTATGGCTTATCTCAATTCCACTTTCTCCTAATAATGTTTAGAAGCTATTTCTCAACTTCAGCATCTTATGCTATGTGGAAAAGCTGAGAATTTTCAAAATAGTTGAGTTCTGGTTCCTTCATGTTTAACAGTTCTTCCCTCAGTTTATACCTCTCCTCTCATATTTTCCTATAAGGAGGAAGAAACCAGGTAACATTTTACTTGGAAATCTCCTTAGCTGGATAACCAAGTTTATCACTTCCATGTTCTGATTTCCACATAATTGAAGGATAGAATTTCGTTATGCTTTCTGCTACTGTATAACAAGGATCTCTCCTTCCTCTAGTTTCAATAACAAGTTCCTCACTTTTCAGCCCTCACTAACAACATCCTTGAAGTGCAGATCTTTACTAACAGCTTATTGAAGGCACGTTAGGCTTTCTCTATGATTGGTGCAATTGTAATTGGAAACATGGAGGTCTGGGAGTCCTGCTAATGCAGCTTACGTGTGCTCTCTGTTCCTACTTAGGTTTTCTCCCAGATGTGCCATTTCTGTCTTATAATGGATTGTTTCTGAACCCATCCTGCCTTATGTCTTGGTGTATCCAACAGAGGCAGTTCATTGAAGACAGTTCTACACACATTCTCACATGGTGCTCCATGATCAAGCATTCTGTACCTACAAGAGCCACATAACACAAAATATATGTTTATTAAAAAGTCCATAATTCTTTTTTTAAAAATTTTTAAATATTTATTTATTTATTTTGGCTGCACCAGGTCTTAGTTGCGGCATGTGGACTCTTAGTTGTAGCGTGGGAAGTCCCAAAAAGTACATCATTCTTTAATGAGGAAACCTAGGAGTCTGTATTGTGATTTTCCCACTGGAGCATGTTTTCATTTTTCACCTGCATCTTTTGCTACCACTGACACATCTAATGTCATGGAGTCTGGCTGATTGTATGGCCCATGTGGCAGGAATACTTGCACTGAATGTGGACCTGCCGCAGAAACCTTTCCTGATCTAGGCCCCACTTAGTGTCAGCATTCTTCCATCAGCCATCTAATATATCAGTCAGATTCATTCTTCCTAAACATAACCCAAAGATGCCTAGCAGGTGCTGTGCTTCCTTCTTTGTAGTAGGGAATGAAATCTGCAGCAATTTGTCTTTGACTTCGAAGGAAATGTGCTGGCATACCCTTTATTACTAGATACCTAAAAACTGAAGTGATGTCATAGGTCCCTGAATTTTCATAGAATTTGCCTCCTACACTCGGGAGCACATGTGTCTTCCCAAGGCTTCTAGCATAGTAGTCACCTCTAGTTTGTCCCGTCTAATTGATGGTGTCACCTATTAGTATGTAATGGATTAGTATAATATTTAGTGAGATGCCCAGGACATTAAGATCTGTTCAGACTGCATCAAGGCAAAGGGTGGTAGACTTAACATGTCCCTGAAGCAAAACTATAAATGAATGTTTTCCATAGCATGTAAATGCAAACTTTCTGATTCTCTTTTCTAACTGGAATCTAAAAGAACATATTTGCCAACTCAAGTATTGTGTGACATCTTTGTACAATTTATTAATTTGCTTTAGCAATGATAACACATCTGTCAGTCTAGCTGCAACTGAGGGAGTCTGTGATATCCTACAGTCATTCTTCAAGTCACTGTACTTTCTGCAGGGACTAAACTGGAGATGTAAATGCTAGAGATATGAATGGAACCACCACCCCTACACCCTTTAGGTCTTTAATGGTAGTACTAATCTCCACCATCCCTTTGGGAGTGCAATATTGTTTTTAGCTTGCTATCTTATCTAGGGCTTGAAGCAGTTTTAGAGGTTTCTACTTGGCCTTCCTCATCCATGGTAGTCCTTACCTGATACATCAAGGACTCAATATGGACATTCTTCCAACTGCCATGTATATCAAATCCAATTATACTTTGGGACTGGAGACACTACCAATGGGTGTGTCTATGGACCTAATGAGCCCTTTGTGAATTAAGTTTTAGCAAGAAGTCCATTTAATACTTTTTCTCCTAAGCCTTAAGCCTGCACTGGGGAGGGCGATTTGTGAAGAGACTTTGGATCTGTGGGTAACAATACCAACTCAAGCCCTTAAAAATTCTGAATAGTCTCCTTTACCCAATGTTCATTCACTTCAGTAATGTTTATCTGTCTTTAAGGAAAGAACTTGGGGAATCATTAAATATATACCTGCTGCAGTGTTGCAGGGTCTTTTCTCCTAGGAAACTGACCGCCTTTTCAGTCAATGGGTTCTGGACCTAAAAATTGACTAATATCTAGAAACTGATCTGGAAATCATGATTTTGGGGGCAACAATCACCCTAAGTATCCTGATTCCTTATTCTTACTCTTTTTTTCTGGTTATAGATGTTCTCTAGAACCTTTGTAGGCTGTACCATTTGGCTCCATGTTACACTAAGAGTCTCTGTAATTTCTTGCAAGTCAGAGCCCACTGGCTGCTCTTCCAACCTTTCAGGTTGTTTCAGTAATTGTGGTCTCTGACTTCTAGAGGTTGTGTAGCAAAACCTGGCCTTTATTACTTTGAGATCCCATTAACTCCATTGATATTAATACAATCAGTGACCACTTCTATTATTATCTCTAGCCTGAAGAAAACAGCCATCACTGAACTTTTTCAGAGTTGCTGGTGTGCCTTTCATTAGCACATTTCTGATGGCCTTGGAGGATGGCATATCCTCCGGGTCCTCCTTTGGAACATAATCCTCTGATAGATCTGCTTACCTAGCATAATATATGCAATATAACCATTCCCGATCTTAGGTTTTCCCAATCAGAACACTGATGTTAGCATAATAGATGGCCTTGGTGAGAGTCTCTGGAGATCTGTAACTCTATCAGATTCTGAGTCTGCTGCACGGCTGCAACAGCTCTTCCACTGCAGGAGACAACTGCCTCTTTGTAAACTGCCAAAAAAGCCCTCTGTCTTCCTACTGTCTCTCATCTTATGTCTACTGTCTTATTATCCTTCAGTGAGTCATCAATGCTACTTACTGAGCTAGGCCACAGTTATTGTAGGTGTTATCCTTTTCCATAGTTTTTGAATTCCTGAATATTGCAAACTAGCACAGATGTTTATTTCCACTGGGATATTTTCAGAGGTCTTCATTTCAGTAAAATATTTACAGTTGGACCCAACCTTAGGCTAGGCACTGAGCACTGAGACAAGAATGGGCTTTTGTCCCCAGGACAGCTGCCGGCTTCAAAATTTGCTTACCTCCAAGGAATCTGGCCTTCAAAATTTTCCTGACTTTGCATCCAGCTCAGTCATTCAAAGTTTCCTCAGTGAATGGGTTTCTCTGATCCTCTTGTCCACCATGTATTTGGGAACCAAGTCTCATGGGCATTGTTATGTTTATGGGAATATAAGGATATATTTCTCCCTTATTCTTACCTTCTTTATTTTTCTCACCCTTAGTGTGAGAAAGAATGACAAGTTGAATGTCTTGTTAAGTTAATAATTTGATATTATGCTAAAAAAGAGGGTCCTTATTGGCAAGAAAAAATTTTTCATGTTTCTTGAATGCTCCAAGACGTATGCCTCTTCATACCTGCCCTTCCAGACTTTGTGACTCTTACTTAGGAGGTACATATAACTGATAACCCTCTGACATCTGTAGATATCATAGCATCCTTTTCGATAACTTTAAAAATACAAATAGATATATTTCCTTGATAATTTCATAGTAGTAATTAATATATTTTACACTTTATAAGTACTCATACATTTAAGAAGTTTATATGGAATCAAATTAATGTCCTGTATTAGTTTTCTGTTGATGTTTAATTAATTATCCCAAAACTGAGTAGCTTAAAGCAACAAATATTATCTCCATATTTCTATAGGTAAGGAATGTCGGTATGGCTTGGCAGAGTGCTCTGGCTCAGGGTCTCTCATCAGTGTTCAGTTGAGCTGTCAGTTGGCCTATTCTGAAGCTTGACTAGGGGAGGATTTGTTTCCAAGCTCTTTCATGTAGATATTGGCAGAATTCAGTGCCTCACGAGCACCAAATCCTGTAGTGAGAACCTCAGGCTGTAGAACTGAGAACTTTGGTTTCTCACTGACTGTTGGCCAGAGTCTCTCTCAGCAACCAGCCACGTTAGCCTCTACAGAGGAGCTTACAACATAGCAGCTGGCTTTCCTAAGAGGCGATGAGCCAGAGAGCAAGCAGGAAACCAGCACCCAAGATGGAAGCCACTATCTTTGTATGACCTAGTCTCTGAAGTGCCATCCTGTTACTTCTGCTGTATTCTAGTCATTGTGAGAGAGTCAATACATCTATCCCACATTATAATCATTTAAGACATTCTGGGTTTTTCTATATTTATGCCACTTGCTAGCAGTGTGATCTTTGACAGATTATTTAATTTGGGGAAGCCCCATTTCCTTCTGGAAAATTCGGGATAGTAATATAAGTCCTGCCCATACTTATGGTCATAACTACAATTTTTTTCTCAGAGTGGTCCTCAGTATGGATTCAATTTTCATTTGCTAAAATTCAAAAGATGGCTATTAGTAATTACTTTCTTTTTATGAAGTAATTAATTATTCACTAGCACATATATCAGTTCTACAAATTTGTAAATAACAGTTTTTTTCTTCAAACTGAAATATAACTGAAACTTTATTAGTAAATATACACAATGGATGTTTTTTTAAAAATATTATTTTCCATTTTTAAATATTATTTGTCATTTCAGTGAGAAGTCACATCATGCTCAGATGAAGTGAGAAATCAGTTCCATCTGATTTCCACTCCCTTGGCCCTATTGAATTATAAAACTACAGGGATAGTGGGTCAGGAAGTGCTGGCTGCATTACTGCTCTCTCACACCCATCCATCCCCTCTGCAGCTTGAGAGACCACTGACCGGAGACCCCATAACCTCTCAAGGTCTCCCACTTTCATTTGCAACATGATGGGGGTGGACAAGAGGGTTGGAGACATCCCTCTGAGGTCTTGTCAGTTTCCTGGAAAACGATTATAGGCTGCACCTATTTTCACAAATAACATTTCCTAAAGCCAATTCCTATACAGAGAAATTCTTAACAATTAATTCTTATAATATTGACTGCACATAAGGGTTTGCCTTAGTTTATTTCAGGAATTATCATATTATATTGATATGTTGTTAGATATTTCAGCAATGATAAGAAATTTAGTTCAGTATCCAATGTGTATTATCAAATTTATTTATTTAAACGTTAAGAATATTTTAAGCCATCTGGATAATCTGAAGGAAAAGTGCTAAGACTTGTAAACATATTTTTATTAGATTTTATTATGTTTTCCTATTGTTGTATATGTTATCTTTTATACTGGTGACTACATAATGGTATGATAAAACAATATTACATATTAGAAGGTCAAAACACATTAGTTGTCTCTGTATTTTTTAACAAGTTAAACAAAAATATATATTCACTTAGAAATCTGACTTTAGCAGTCATCTTGTTTTGTAGTAGAAATGGTTTTGTGGTAGAAAAAGTAGAAATGAGATTTTTGTAATGTGTTTTCCACTTGTATTTCTTCCACTTTGGTAAATGCTGCTGCCATTCTTTTAGAAATGAGATCCTGAGGTATCTTTGACAATGTCCTATGGGGCAAATATGGAGAATAATATAATCTGACACTTAAATAACCATAAATGACTAAGTAAATGTCCAAGTCACTAGGGGAAAGAGAAGGTCATAGAGTCTGTATTTCAGCTGGCAGAGCAGGAATAAATTACGCCCTAGAGAATTCAGCTGTGTTCAAGGAAGCAGAGCATTACCTATGCTAACATATTGACAGAGGACAAAGAAAGGTTCAATTAACTCAATAGCTAACCTTAAAAGTTTAAAAGAACCTACCACTGAAGAAGCAGTATCAAATTCATTATCCTTTTGGAGGAGGGGGTCATTCATTTGTGTAACAAAGATGGAGCACCAACCATGTGACACATTTTCATGGAGTTTACAGTCTAACTGGAGAAACTGAGCTTAACAAAACTATTAAGGAAATAATTGCACAATTACACACCTAAATATGTGCAGTGTGTTATGAGTGTATTGAAGAGTGGAATTAGTCTTTGGAGGTCAGGCAAAGGTGACCTAAGGAAGTGACTCAAGCCAAGAGCTGCCTATTGAGGTCATTTACTAGCTAATAGACAAAGAAGGAGGGAGGAGAAAGGATTTGGGCAGAGAGAAAAATCGGGTCTATGCCTTATGGTCGGTGCTGTTCCAGCAGGAGCTGGTACCGCTTGTCCTGAAGATCTTCCCTTCAAAATTCCCTGAAGTTGCACCAGCTGCCTCAGTGCTTGGCAGTTGGAGCAAGGAATTGAAATCTGGGAGGCAACGGGCTCCATACAGTAGGGTAAGTCGCTCTGGTTTGTACAGCCAGAAACTTTATTCCTTTCCACTTGGGGCTTTTTTTCCTCTGGAATAAACCAATTTGTTTTGTATTTGAGTGGGGTACCCTGTTGGAGAGCAGAAATAGTTGCTGGACTTTCATCCAATTTGTGAAACAGTTCGTTTGTTTCTGTGGATGCTAGAATTTGTGGGCACTTTTTGTGTTTTGTTTTTCTTGTATTTCTGTCTTTAAAGGATGGGGAAGGTTTCATCTATCCTTAAAGAAAGTCCTCTGGTGTGCATTTTGGGTAAGTGGTCTGATTACAGCTATGAACCCATGACTAAAAGGAAGATGATACTTTATGGCCAAGACAATGAATGGCCACAGTACCTGTTAGGCTCTCCTCAAGGGATTTATGCAGGGTTATTTTGGGACCCTGTGCACCATGTACTGTCGCCCTTGCTGTGGTAATTACGTCATTTTGGTCTCCTGTGTCATTGTTCTGGATCAAACATCTCTCCAAGGAGACACATTGCATGAGGATTGAGTTGATTGTTCTTGTGATATGTAAAACCCCAAGACAAAACTTGAGGTTTTATGTAGGGTTTTCTGTTTACCTTTGGGTTTTTCATTTCATTTTGTTTTGGAACCATTTCTCCATTTACAACGAAATCAGCTTTGTGATGTTTAAAACTTTTACTGATGTCAAGTGGAGGAAAGAAACAGAGGGAAAAAAAAAAAAATTGTCTGTTCTTGTCCAAAAGTGGAACATTCTGTGGGAGAAGAGAAAGGTTCCACTCGGTTCCAAAAATCTCCAAAAAGCCCCAACCCAGAATTCAGCCTAGTTGGTTGACACCAAGGCAAAAAGACATCCTTTTAATGGTTATAGAGAATCAGTTGCTATTTATGATTTCACAGTAAAATGCTGAGGAATGGTGGCCTTTGAATGGCTCTATATAATCCTGCCATTAGAGCTTCTCTGGGAAGAAGCAGGGAAGAATGATGAAATCCCCTATGTGTAAGCATTTGTGCTATTACATCAGGGAAAATAAGAAAAAGAAGGGAATGAGCTTGAGGATACGTTGCTTCACTGGCTGAGCTGTCTGTCCCTGCCACTCTGGCCACTATGTCAATATAACCACCTCTTCCACCACTCCCCATTCCTATACCACCAACACTGGGGCTTAGAAAGTGGTCGGGCTGGCTCCCCATCCTTTTAGGGATCAGTTAGAAAATCGTGTGTTAGTTCTCAGGGGTCTGGTCTGGTATCACCATCTAATATCTAACACCCAATTTGGCACCCAGTTTGGTCCAGGAGCCAGTCTCAACACAGGGCAATTCCCCTTACACTGTTAACCTGTAGGGACCTAAATGCAAACAGCCAGTAAGCTGGGTTTCTACGGGTGATCCACCACCCTTCACGGGCAGCAAAAATATTTGAGCAAAATTCAAGAAATTCAGCTAGATAAATAAATAAAAATGAAGAACCCACCGATTTTTTGGAAAGGATTTATCAGGCCTACAGATGTTATACTGATGCAGATCCTGAGGCTCCTGAAAATGCCAGAATGGTAAATATGACCTTTGCTGGGCAAAACACCTCAGATATCAGGAGAAAATTGCAAAAATTAGATGGTGAATTTGGAATGAATCCATTTCAGTTGGTAGACATTGCTTTTAAAGTATTCAATAGCAGAGAACAGAAACAGAAAAAGGAAGATGCAAGGCAAAATGCCACTTTTCTGGCTGCTGCACTGGATTTTTGAAAGGCAGGAGGCCCTAGGAAAGTTAAGCCATCATTAGGTAAGGACGTTGGAAAAGGGACTGCCCCAAATTAAAGAAAAAGAGGGCTGAAGAAGAGGAAAGGAGTGGGGCCTCTCAGGTGGTAGAGAGGGAAGAACATTCAGGTGAAGAGTGAAGAAGCCCAGGGGATCCTCTTGATTTTTCATTAGACTGTGGCCTAATTTCAACATCCCCACAGGAGGGGATTTGGCTTGTCTAAAAAACTGCAAATGAGGCCAATGAGCCTAGGAAGGAGTAGACATGGAGATAACTTGGTGGCCAAAACACGTATGGTCTTTTAAGTCATAAAAAGGATGATGGTTGGGTTTATTTTGAGTGAGATGAAAGAACTTTAGAAACTTCCTAGCAGAGACATTACATGACTTGACTTCTGTTTTTAAGGGATTATCAGGGTCACTTCAGCTGCCATGAAAGAAACAGACTGTAGGGAAGCAGATTTTGAAATGGGAAGAAAAGTTAAGAGACTATTAGTGTAATGTAGAATATCAAAAATGGCTGTTAGACTAAGGTATTAATAGTGAAGATTGTGAAAGGAATTGTAGGCAATAAATGTAGACAAATTTGTTAATTTTATTGAATAGAGTAGGGGACTGGGGAGATAGATGTAGAAGGATGTAAGCTTAGAAGTGTGTGTGTTTTATTTGGAAGTGTACTAATTTAATATGTGAGTAGCTTCTGTTTTATATGGTTAGGAAGTGGGTTGGAGACAACCAGGGAAAGGGCAGGACATTGAAGAGGGGAGTCCTGAGAAAGCGACTGTGGCAAAGGCAAGGAGGACAGGGGCAGGTCTGTCATCTTGCGACAAGCAAGTTCCAAACTTCGTGATAGTAATTTCTATCCTCAGTAAGGTTAAAGCTGAGCTGATAAATCCTTTTAATACTGAGCAAATTCTTGCTTCTCCACTGAAAGGAAGACTAAAAATAATCACATCATTTTGCATGGGAAGACTTTTTGGACAAATCAGAAATTTGTCTTTCTATTTTCAAAAGACTTTGGACAATGAAAGCTTAATATTCTCTATGAATACATAAAAATCAGCACACACACACATAACTCCCACTTTTCAAAATCTGAGGGTGTAAAATACCATGTATATTTGTGCAACACTTCGAAGGAGAGAAAACATAGAGAAACTTTGTCCTCTATGTTACTGACATTATGTTATTGACCTCCTCCCTAGTGTCTACATACATTAAAATATTTTTTCTTTTATAGTTCCTTTAGAAAACTCTAAATTTGAATCTATCTCCATGTCATGTGCCCTAAATTACATCCTTTCAGTAGTTATGTCATAGTTAATGAACTCTATCTATGGAAAGGTGTACTGTTGGTACCCATTCATGCTGAGATGAGATAGTTGCTATAAAGTTACCTATTTAGTAGTTTTAGTAACATACCTCTTTGGATCTTGATGGTACACAAGATTTTGCTAATATACAATACATTCAGCACTATGTCAGTTCAATTTTATCAATGTGGTAATATGATGCCATTTTTATAACACAAAATTTTTAACTTTCTAAATTAATTAGCTGAAATAATATGTTTACCTAGTAAACAGCCAAGCATATTGAGGTGCTTAACAAGTGATAGTTATATTAATAATATTACCTTAGCATATCATAACAGAATATTAGTCAAATATAATAGAGTCATATAATAAACACATCAAAATCCCTAAATTTCTAAATGAACTTAGTGCGATGAAAAATGGATTTCTAATGTTTGGAACTATAAAATTTACTCTCAATCATATAAAATTTGATTGTTGTATAGCTAAAAAGAAATTCCAAATATAAAAGCAGAAAATAAGGGAAACATTGAAATAATGCAAAGTCAATTTATATTTTATTTATCTTAAAATAAGCCATCTTTCCTTTATTATATTTAGGGTAAGTATGCTTAATTTTGTACCATATTTGAGCTGTGGCATAGAACCACCACCGAAGTATTCACTTATTTTTCATTGGCTTACCACCCCGTGATAATGCGGTGTTGCACATACAGAAAAGAGTATCATTCTTCAGAGGAGTTCTGAAACTACAATTAAATTCATAGTGTTTTTAAATGGAAACTTTTGACTTTTAAATTTTGCTTAAGATTTATTTAATGTCAGTCATTTTAACTTTAGATTGATGTAGTGTGTGGTGTCTACATAACTTGTTGTTGGCCTGTGCAAATTTTGCAACACCAGAATGAACTCTTTGAGATAGAGAAAGTGATGTGGTGAAGCGAGCCTTGGGTGGGTGCTCTGCACTTCTGTAGGACCTATTGTAATACAGAGTGGAATGTTCTGCCTCTGACCAAGGGTAAGTTGTCCACAAAAATGTAATCGAGTTCAAAGTCACTTTGATATTCTCTTATTCATCTTGAATTTTAAAACCAAAAGGCCTTATAGCTGGTGTGTTTAAATGGACAGCATGGATATGTGTGCAAGGAGCTTAAGTCTTACACACAAATCCTAGGAAACTTTCAAAATGAAATTTGAAATTTTTATGCCTCACTATTATGCATTTCTCATTAACATCCATACTATTTTTTCTCTTGTCCATCAATAATAAACTTTCATAGAAGACATATTTTCCTCTATTTATGGCTTTTTCCTGATGAATAATAGTATTTAATACATATACATATGCCATTTAAACTATCACTTGTAAATGAAGGTTTTGCTTTCTTTGGGAAAACAGCCTGTGCTATGCTTGTGCAATTTAAACAAAATCCCTAAGTGGGACCAGGACACAGAACATCAATGGTCACACTGCCATCAGCGAGAAGGTTTCAGGTATTCAACAGACCCAAAACAACAAAGGGACAACATCTGCCCTGTAGGCATAGCAATTATGTTATCGATAGATAGAAATAATGTTATTTGAGAATATTGAAGTGCATTTGACTAAACATCCAGTGTAAAGATGGAGAATGTGAGGTATAATATGGTATATACGTTCACTGAATGTGCAGAATATTGCATGACTAGGAGTGTGCTGTTCTTCCCCGGAATCTAAACAGGTTAAAAAAATGTGTGGGTAATAAATATTAATTCCTACCCTGCTTCTAGACTCCCAACAAAATTTACCTTTTAGGGTTTATTATATTCAATACTTTCTCTAACTCTGTTACTAAATTTACCATCATTATAATGCCAGCCTGCCTAGGGAAGTACAGAAAAATCCCTCAATCCAAGATTAAAGTAAATTCTACAAATACTGCTCAGCTTCTATTTGTACTTACTCTGTCTTCACACAGACTACTACCTATGCTTGTCACATAAATATGTTCTAGAAAAAACAAAAACAAAAAACAAGCATCTGTTATGTTGAAATTAAATTCGGTTTATTGTATTTCACAGAATTACTTTATATTTTCTTTGATTTTGTGGCCTTGTGGAGTCATTCTTAATTATTGCCTTTCTCTGACCTCACTTCTGATATGACAGGAAATCCTTTTGACTCTACATTGAGAATATAACTGATCATTTCCATTAGTTCTGCTGGTTCCACGCTAGTCCAAACCACCATCATCTCTGACCTAGACAACTGGAATTGCCTCTTAAAATGTCTGTCTTCCTGATTGGATCTTTTCAACAAAGCTAACAAAATGATGCTGTTTAAACAGAAATTAAATCATGTCATTCTGCTCAATGCCCTCCAAGGGCTCTTTTTCTTACATCAAATCCAATCCAAAGTTCTTATAAAGGCTCTACCCAACAAACCCCATTATCATTCATTGCATCTCTGACTTTATCACTTACTCATTTCCTACCTGGTTATTCTCTTTCAGTCACCTGGTCTCATTGCACTTCTGTGCATTGTAAGACGCTTAGCTGCATCCTTTACTCAGTAGAGGCCCTAGTTGAGAAAATGAAAAATGTCTCCAGACATTGTCAGATGTCTCCGGTGGGGCAAAAACACCACTCCCCCAATGGAGAACCACTGATTTAGAGGAACCTAGAACTCATTGTAGTGTCTAGTTACCATGTCCTTGAATTCACGTTCATTTCCAGGTACTTTCTATAATTCATAATTGACTGGCTTCTAACTTTCCTAACAAGGTCCATTTTCTTTTGGAGGGGAGATCTAAAAGTAAAATTTTGCTATACTATATATCATGAAATAGACAAACTGTGTTGTCATTAAAATACTATAGAACCTAACCATGTATAATCAAAGATTATTATTGAACTGATAAAGATTAACACAATGGAACTATTTTATGAACATTGAAAATGTGCTTCCAAAGAGAAATCACAATTATAAGAAAAATAAAATAAAAATTAGGCTCTACTTAATAATCTTTTAAACATAAAACATTTTATATAAAGTACTTGTATCAGGGCATTGTTGTGTAACAAATCACTCGAATAAAGCAATAAGCATTTATTTAAATGCCTAAAGCAATGAACATTTATTTAGTTCCCAAGTCTACAACTTGGTTGGATCATTCTGCTGAACAGAGAGAGATGGGCTCAGCTAATATCAGGGGGCAAACTTTTGCTTCTGTGGTCAGCCGCAGGTCAGCTAGGCAGTTTTGCCAATCTTGGCTAGACTATCACACAAGTCTAGGGCCATGGCTAGGAAAAATGAACCAAGTTGCCCCTGCTGAACAAAGTCTCTGATTTTCAAAAAGTTTAGCTTGGGCTCTTTCTCATGGCAGAGGCTGAGTTCCAAGAGAGAGTGAAATCAAACAAAGCCTTTTTCAACTCAGGTACAGAAATGTCACACCATCACTTCTGCTGTGTTCTATTGGCCAAGGGCAGTCCAGATTTGGGGATTAGCAAGGAGGACTCCACCTAGTGGTGGGAGGAGCCAAAAGTCCCTTTGCAAAAGGATACAGGGAAACCACCAATGTTATCATTACCATGTACCACATGAATATATTGTTTAAATGTTTGAAAATTCCCACCTACATTCCCCTTTCTTCTAGTCTTTAGGGTTCCATGTAATACATTTAAGAGCAATATCAGTCCAGTGTTGCTCAATCAGGTGGACACTGGACATCCTGCTTACTTTGGTGTTTGGTAGCATACAGAGCATAGCAGAGCCCAATGGCCAAAAGAAATAGAAAGAACTTCAGTTTTGCTTGGAAGTCACCAGTGATCTTCTCAGATATTTATACTCCTATAAAAGGCATATTTTACAAAGTAAGTTTGAGCATTAATGTCTACTTTGAATAACGAACGTTTATGCAAAAACAATTATCAATGTAATACAAAAGGAGAAAATCTAAAATCACTCCCAAGAAAATAACTTTAATGACTTTTCATGACTAAATGTTTGCTTTTTAAAGGATTATCAGCCTCTTCAAACATCTGGCATTTGTGTTTATGTAAAGAATTCTTATTTGGGTGTTATTTATTTAGAATCAAACATTTGAATATCTTTCACTAGCACTTGGAAAATAATCCATGCCAATTGAGAACACAGCCAAAATACTTTAAAGTTAATTTGTGAATATTTGAAACCATAGTAATTCTTTCCTTAAAGACACAAGATTTTCAAATCATATAGTCACACAAAAATTAGTAATTTAATTTTTCTCCATTTAAATTTTATACAAAATTTGAGAGGTGAATGCCATGAATTAGGATAGTTCATGATCTTGTCCTTAATTCATGTATTTCGTACAATACATAGCATAATTGGTTCCTCTCTTTACTAGCGACATATTCTGAAAATATGACTAAACTTTGATAAAATTGAGTTCACTTCATTATAAGTGTATAATATATATAATATATAAATGAAATAATTTTATAAGGAAAACCAATACAAATGTATTAAAAATATATTTAAGATTTTAATAAATTTGGAAGAAAATGCTAAAATAGATCACTAATTTTCTTTTTTGTATTTTTCTCTCTATTTTATTTTTTCCACACTACAGTTGTATTCATTTCATAATCAGAAAGAAATAACAAATTGATCATTTAGCAAACTAAACAAAACCAACAGATGATCTTTTCAGTTGACATACAATTGCTCATTTTGTCACATGAGATCTGTTTAAAAAGGTTTTTATATTTATACACATTAGCAAATGTTTCCTATTTCTTTCTTAATAATAGCAATAATAATCATAATAACACAAAGAACTATAGCAGCTAATGTGTGCTGACTACATTCTATTTACCTAGCACTGTTCTAAACAGTTTACATGTATCTGCTCATTTAATTTTCACAATATAAGTTGTGATTATTATCCCCATTTTACAGATGAGAAAACTGAGGTAAGAGAGGTAATTTAACTTAACTTAATCAAGCTTATAGTCAGTAGGGATGGAAGAAAAAAAGCACTTTTGAACTAATGAATGTTTCTTCTAATGCCTCCTTAATTGTTATATGCATGTTTTAGAAAACATCTCTAAAGAAAACACGTTATTGCACACGTATAATGTATGATTTTCTTGGACTTGTTCATAAAAGTTTGACAGAAACACTAATAGAAATGTTTTGATTTGAAGTCAGAGTACCTGCAATATGAATCTCAAAAAAACTTTAGGTAGGATTTTAGTGTATGTTAAACGTTTGTACCTAATTAATACATTATATTTGGGACTATATATGTTATAACAACAAATAATAAAGAACATATATATGTTATAATACTGTCTATATAGCCTTTTTAGGGATAACAGATTATGCAAACAAAATTGTTTTTATGCCCCATATAATACTTGGAATTTTTAAAAATCTGTGTTAAATTAATAAAAACAAAGAGAGGTATATTGTATGATATAATTTACTCATTTAAACATTTCAACAATTTATTTGATAGACATTGTTTTAGTTATCCATTGCTTCTTAATGAATTACCCTAAAATTCAGCAGCTTGAAACAATATTTATTATGTCATAGTTTCTATGGATCAGGAATCTGGGAACAGTTCAGCTACATGCCTCTGAATGAGAATCTCTCTCAGAGTTGCAATAAAAGAGTTGACTACAGTCATCTCAAGGCTCAGCTAGGGGAGAATTTGCCTCCAGAATCACTTGCATGGCTGTTGGCAAGTCTCAGGACTTTACTGGCTATTGGCCAGAGACATCAGCTCCTTGCCACGCGGCAGAGCACAATGCAACATCTGGCTTCCCTGAGAGCAAGTGAGGAGGGAATAAAAGAGGGCAAGCAAGATGGAAGCCCCAGTCGCTTTGTAAACTAATCCCATCACTTTTTTTATATTCTATTCCTTCGAAGCAAGCCCCTAGATCCAACCAGGGGGTTGCACAAGAGTGTGAAGAGTAGCAGGCAGGTTCATTAGGGGCCATTTTAGAAGCTGCTTATTAGAGAGTATTTTTTACAGGTGAAGAAAGTGATTCAAACTGAAATGCTAAGAAAAGGGTGGAGCTGAGATTTGTGCACAAGTTCTACTCCAAAATTTATCACTTCATCATATTTCTCAAAATTATTGATCGTGTTTAGAGAAGATGAGAGATATAAAACTAACTATAAAAGAGAATAAAATCAATATATTAAGAGCAGTGGAAGGATTCCTTTTAGAATTTTATGACAATATACAGGGTCTGGCGTAGTCAGCTGGAAGAGGAAGAAAAAGCCCAAGCCTCGTATATGGATAGATCAACTTCAAATGTGACTTTAAGTAGAAGTGGAAAAAGTCTGCATAGAGATACTCAGTGAAAGCCTTGAAAGAGAGTAGAGAGAGAAAATCTTCCTAATGGGTGCAGCTGCAGGCAGGGCATCTGGACACCTGCTTTGTACGGAAGGAGCATTGGACCATTGTGAGAATATATGCATTTTCTTGGGCAATGACCAATGGCCTGGCTAGCTAGTTGATCAGGGACCTGTGAATAGAAGGACTAGAAGACCAGAGACAAAAACATCTAGGTATGCATGTGTGTGGGTGTATGGGAGTGGATGCAGATGTAAGAATTTTTGTATCAAATGTTAATACTAGGAGGCATTCACCATGGAAGGGCTACTGAACAAGACCATCCCAGAAATGGCATGGCGTGTGCATGATGGAGTGATCACAGTGGTGGGGAAAAAGGCCACTTACTTATAGTACTGACAGCATGGATTTATACTTACCAAGTATAATGTAGTTACTATTGCTGTCAAATATAAAACCCGACAGCCACAGAGACCAATTCTGAGGCCCCTAGGTTCTAGTTTTAGGAGACTAACCTGCTACTTGGTGGTAAGTTGACCATGTTGGGATTCTTTAATCCTGGAGGGCTAGCAGTTTGTCCTTTCAAAGATAGAAATATATTCCAGATACGGGATTTTCTTTTTCACCCATAGAGTCTCAGCCAGCATCACTATCCTGGAGCTTACAAATTGCCTGACCCACAGGCATTAAATCACACACAACCTAGCATCTGACAAGAGGACTCATTTCACAGTGAAAAAGTGTGGGGATGGGCTAATTATCAGGGAACCCACTGATCATATCACATACTGCACCATCTATAAGCACTAAGCCTATGAGAATGCTGGATTGTCCTATCAAAGGCACAGCTGAAGTGCCTGCTCAGGGACAAAATGCTCCACAACTATTTGGTGTCATCCTTCAGGACCCAGTATATGCACTAAGCCAGGACCTCTGTATGGCTCTGTGTCCCCTAAAAGAAGGATATGCACGTTAAGGAACAAGAAATAGAAGCAGGGATGGCCCCACTTATCATTGTCCCTCAGGTTCCAGTGGGACACTTTGTATTTCCTGCTTTGCAATTCTGAGCTCCATCAGGTTGGGAGTCATGGTCGCCACAGGGGCACTTTCTTGCCAGGGGAAACACATAGGGTTCCAGTGAAATACAAGCTCTGGCTGCTGCCAGTGTAGTTTGGATTCCTTGTGTCCTAGGACTAGCAGGAGAGAAGATTCACCAGGTCAGCAAAAGTAATTTACCCTGGTGCAGAGGTGATACAGCTATTTTTACCTTCACACAGGACTCCTCTAATGGGCTGCTTTTTGTTTTGGGGCTCCCCATCATCTGGTCAATACTTTCTCGTAGCTACACTGCAGCCTGAATCTCTCTAGGGCTTATCTGTCCTTCACTCTCATCCCAGGCATCAGACCTGCATCATGATCTGAGTCACCTCTTGCTCATTGCTACTTCCTTCCCCCTTTATCCTTTAAGGCAATTTCTTCAATAACCATGCAAGTCTAATTCTGTTTTGTAATCTTCTTTTAGGAGGGCCAGATTGACATGATATACAAAGTTAGACAGGTAATTTGAGGTAGAACTGGGATAAAAACCTAGCTTTAAGTTAGTTAAATCCCATGCTTTGATCATCAAATCATAGTGTTTATTGTTAACTTAATTTCACTGAAAAAAAATGGCTCATTATGTTCATTCATATACCTCTAAATATAACAGGTAGTGAAGATCAAGATCAGATTTATGCAACACACACACACTCACGCAAGTACACACACAGAATTGAAGGAACAACATAAATATTATAACTGAAGTTTTCAAATTATTTGACCATTTTAAAGGCCCTAAATAAAAAGGGTCATGAACAACAACAACAACAAAAATAACAATTTATGTGTGGTACAAAGCTCCTCTCCAAACTTAATTTTGAAAGAAATCATTCAAATGGACTTTGTGATAAAAACTACTTAGTGCAAGTGTATGCACTGATCCAAGAATACTTCTAATCTCTTCTTCACACCATTCACAAAAATAAATTACAAATTGTTTAAATAAAACATACAAAAACAAAAGTATAAAATATTAAGGGGAAATGTAAGAAAATATTTTGTGAGTTTAAAACTCTGTCCAGCCACCTAACAGCTCCTAGGTGATGGGCAAGCTATTTCACCCTTTTGGGCCTCAGTTCCTTATCTGTAAAATAAGATCACAAATTGATCCTTTAATATGTGGTGTATCAAGGAGTGTAAGACAATGCATATAAAGTTATAGAAGGGTTTCTGAAACATAATAAGCAATGAATAAATTTTAACTCATTATTTTTAAACAAGACACAATAACCATGGTTAATTATACTTCATCCAAGTAAAAGCTTCTGTGCCACAGACATCATAAAAAAATGTGAAAAGACAATTGACAGAGTTTCCAAATGTTATAAAAGCCCTGACAAAATACACAATTGATAATAATGGTTATTTTTAGGAAAGTGAGAAGAGGTCCATGGTTAGTGGATTTTTCAAGACAACATCAATACTATTTCTATGTATTTTTCGTTCCTTTAAATTTAATTCATTTTGAAAAAGTAATATCTGCACAAGATAATAAATGGAAAGGATATATAATTTTAAAAATTAACAATGTACAAGACATATCCAACATACCCAGTACTGAAAATATCCGAAATATGTGTGTGTGTGTGTGTGTGTGTGTGTGTATAAATACGTCTTGAAAATCTTTTCCTATCCGAAATTGCTGGGTTAAAAGATGTATACATTTTTAGTTTTAAAGGTTATATATAGCCCAAATGATCTCACAGATATTATACATATTTACATTCTTGTTACTTTTCCTTTTTATGAGTGAGATAGAGTACCATGTCATAATCCATGTTTATGACATGGATTCCTGATTCTTGCCTCTAAAGGCTGCACATTCTTTAGGTAAAATACTGCAATCCATTAAAAGGGTTATGCTATTGAACACAATACTATCACAGGTGTTAGACAAATATATCAGGCTTGAATGAACTGTTTAGATAATTTAAGAGGATTGCAATGCATATCATGAAAACTAACTCCCTATGCTGTTATGATATGTATTTTTCATGAAATTTAACTTCTTATACTAAACCATGATATGTATCTTTCCCACTTAAAGCCCAGGAGAATATCCCTAAAGTGTGCACTCCAGGTCCTGACCTTGCTGTCTTGTCTCAAGTCCTTAAGTTCGTCCCAAAAGTACCTACTTCTTTCATTTTTGCTGTTGCACCCACTTTTGGAAAACCATATTCAATATTCACAAATTTATTCTAGACACAATTCAATTTTCTTCTAATAATAAGTATATTTTTCCAAGTAGGTGTTGGTTCACAAACTGGCCTCTATATACAGAGGGCAAGGAGAACCTGAAGAAAGAGGTAGACCACTCCAGACTGGTAGGTGGTAGGCTTAATAAGCAAGGACACTTACATATGAGGCTTGCCTTGGGTGGCCACAAGACAGAGCAGATCTCCACACTTGCCCTCCAGAATCTTAAAAGTTTGTGTAGAGGCCTTAAAGGGATTTAGTTTCGTACACAGTCCAGATGGTCTCAACAACACCTTACTCTTAAGTCATGTCCTTGAAATGACTCTGGCTATGGAAAGAGTGGGCAGAACATATATTCCAAGGACAAGGGGGGTGGTAAAAAGCCTCTAATTGCCTGGATTCAGATCCAGGGTCAACTGGTAGTCACATCTCTAGGACCTTTTCTAATATTCCATCCCTTTTAACCAGCTCTTATAATCTCTCACGCCCCCCTCTTCCGCAATGTGCCCTGAGTGGCCAGCAATGGGTTTCACTAGCGGGGAGGTGGCTCATTTAACAGCTATCTGGCTGCACTGGAGGCAGATACCACAGCAGCAATATAGGCACATATAAGAGAAAACACAGATTAAGATAAAGAGTCTAAACCAGGCCCCCAGTTATAACCCTCCCACAGGGCCCTTCCAACACCTCACTAGACTGAACAGATTTCAAACTCCTGAGAAGGAGAAACCCTTTTATTCCTGATCAGGAGAAGAATGGATGTTTAATGTCATGCATTAAAGGACATTTTCCTGTGAGGGTAAGATGTATATAAACGTAGAGGTATTTTAAAGTTTTTGTCCAACTAGGCTATTAAATCAGTATCATTTAGGATCAAAAACAAACAAACAAGAAGATAAAGAGTCTCAAAATAGGTAACAGTTTTTTCCACAAAGAGCCTCATGCTCTGAACCACTGATTTATTAAGTCCCTTAGGTTAGGGGTCAGATCACTCAGGCGTTCACTTTTATCCTCATGCAGTATAACAAAGATGATGCCTTATCAGACTCGTAGGGTATGAACACAACACATGTGGATAATGACACAGGTGCCTCCTTTTGAGGCAGTAATAATGTCCAAACCCATCTTATTTTGGAGGACAGCTTTTCTCATTAAAGACATTTCAGTGTTCAGTGAAGACATGCTTTGTTGGCTATCATTTACAGCTTGCTGGGTGAATTCAGTAAGGGCTTCTATATGTGCTATAGCATCCTCCAGGCCAATGGAGGGGACAGAGATGGCAGACAAATGATTGTACCAGTGGAAAACAGAACGTGCTGTCTGACCTTGAAGAGAGGGAGTTTGGCAGCTTTAGGAATTTGACCTGGCTGCACATACCATACACATTGGCCAGGGAGGCAACTCTGTCAGACCTGAGGAGATGGACTGGGGCGGGATATACCAGACCCGGACTCCCACCTTCTCCTTTCTTTCAATGGTGCATGTTCTATTCCAGGTACAGTGTGTTTCAGTGGGTCCAGCTTGCAGCAGGACAAAGGGATCCCAGTGGAGACTGAGTACCTCCCCCTCACCTGGAGGTATAAAGTAACTCACCCATCCTGGTGGGAAGTCCCACAGCAAATTCCAGTAGATAACACCTTTCCCAGGTGTGATGGGATTTGGTGTTCTCAACAGCATAGTACATTGATCCACAGTGAAAGTCAAGGCAGTGGCTGTTTCCCAAGATTTCCATACTTTTATGGTATTAGGTATCTAGGCAGGGTTCCCCAGTCTGACATAAGGGGAAATAGGCTCTACTGGGAGGTCATTCAGATGTATTAAAGCCTAAGATAGTACTTTAGTCCACCTGACAAAGGTGTTTTTACTTGCTAGTAATTTAATCTGCTGCTTTAACATTCCATTCTTCTTTTCTACCAAATCTTTGCTTACAGGTTATAGGAGAGGTGGAATCTCCATTCAATGTCAGGATTCCACGTCTTAGCAGCCCAGTCAGGCTTTGTCACAAGCACTTGGACCTTAATCCACAGTAGGTTGCAGCCTGCTAGCTTTGCAAATGGCACGTTAAGGTCTCCAGCTTGTTTTTTTTCAAACTCATTCATTCATTCATTCATTCATTTATTTTTGGCTGCATTGGGTCTTCATTGCTGCATGCGGGCTTTCCCTAGTTGTGATGAGCAGGGGCTACTCTTGGTTGCAGTGTGCAGGCTTCTCATTGTGGTGGCTTCTCTTGTTGCAGAGCACAGGCTCTAGGCGTGTGGGCTTCAGAAGTTGTGGCACACAGGCTCAGTAGTTGTGTCTCATGGGCTTAGTTGCTCCGCTGCATGTGGGATCTCCACAGACCAGGGCTCAAATCCGTATCCCCTGCATTGGCAGGTGGATTCTTAACCACTGTGCCACAGGGAAGTCTCAGTCTCCAACTTCTTATCCTGCTCTCCCACCTTGTCTGCCAGCCCTGAGGCTAGCAGAATAATGGACATCCACACGTCCTTCCTTAGCTTCAGCTCCTCTTCCTGCTTTAACTTGAACTCTAGCATCCAGTAGGGCATTGATGGCCAGTGACCTGCCCACAGTAGGGGCCAGCTCCCTGCATAGCCATTTGCTTCCCTTCTTTGCTTCAGTGGCTGCACAGTTTCTTAAACAAGTGCATTAGACCAGCCAGTGTTTTCAGGGTGTCCCTGTAAACACACGCAATCCACCAGCATCTAATATGTGGACCACCCCTCCCCACACAGAGGTCAATTATTCAACTTGAGATTTTCCCCATGGTTGCCTCTTTTCCAAGGCCCATTTCTTCAGTCTTCTGGTTGGCTCGCCAATTGTTAGTTCACAAACTGGCCCCCATACACAGAGGGCAAGAAGAGACCGAAGACAGAGGCAAACCATTTCAGATTGGTAGGTGGCAGGCTTAATAAGCAAGGGAACTTACATAGGAAGCTTGTCTTGGGTGGTCACAAGATGAGTAGCTCTCTGCACTCATGATCCAGAATTTAGAAGTTTATGTAGAAACCTTAACTGGGTTCAGTCATGTATACCGTCCAGATGGTCTCAACAGCACATTGTTCTTTCAAGTGTGCATCTTTGAAAATGGCTCCCAAGGTAAGAACAGTGGGCAGACGTATATTCCAAGGACAGGGGAGGGGATGAGGAGCCTCCAATTGCCTGGGTGCAGCTAGAGGATCAACCGACAGTCACATCCTCTTGATGGCATGCTCCAACAGTAGGAGATATCCAGTGTAGAATAATGCTCTGGGTAAGATAGTCCATGACTGTGGCACATCAAATTCTACAGAGCAGTCTGGGGTTCCAGGTCTTGCAGCGCACATTAAGGCAGCTCTAGGCATCCTGAGTCCATTGCCCTTCTAGACTTCCCTATCTATGTCAGTTGCAGGAATGCTTTGTTATTTCCCTAGTTTTCCAGTATGAAAATTTAAATTAAGGATATGCCCACATCATACATTTCCCAAGGGCAATCTTCACTCAGAGACAGTATCAATTAAATTCCTACTGGCATAGTAAATAGCTCCCCAATATTTGTAAGCCCACCTTTTTCACAGTGGGAAAAGTACTAAACATTTATTTATGTAGTTTACTTAATTTTTAAAATTTCCCATTAATTAGAACTTTGTAAATGATAGATACCTTATGGAAACATGTGGGTTTTATATCTATCTATCTATCTACTGATATCTATCTGTCATCTATCAATCAATCATCTACTTCTCTATTGAATTTAATATATGTCTATAGAATTGGGAAATTTAAATGACAGATGTGACTGATATGGAAAGATACAATTCTAGGTAAATGCCATTGAGATTGTTCACTCAATTTTTTTCCTTTTTTTCCTGTTCAGCTTAATTCTTAGGCTCCTTTCTTTATCATGGCTATATGATCATTGGAAATCCCAAACCCATATCATCTTTGAGGACAGAATCTTAAACAAAATATAATAAAATAAAACAAAAAAAAAAAACCTTCAGGAATAATGAGGGAAAGAAAGTCAGTATTAGAGCATTCTGGAAAATGGATTCAGGTTACACCCTTTTTATAAATTTTCTCTGTAACTTAATGACAAGGCCATTGGTTAGTTTAAAATAATGTAGAGATACTTGCAAAAGTGCCTGAATTCTCCAGGTTTATTTTTTACTTCCAAAGTAAAGCATATTTTCAAATGTCTAATAAAGCTTTTTAAATGTGTAGTCACAGATGTTATTTCTAAAGCCTGAATTTAATTTCTGCCTGATTTGAAAAATTGTATTTTTTATGCAAAGTCACATCAAGAGAACAAACTGCAAATATAAGACAGATTACTATAGATGCAAGTGATATCACAGAAAATATGATTTTTGGTAATTGTAAAAGCAAAATGACACACGCTAGAAAAAGAAAGCATCATATAACAATTCATAACAGGTACAAATATAGTGACCTTGATATAATCCTCACCTTGTAATCAGTTTTGATTCTGGTTTCCTTACACTGAAGGATGTGCATAATTTGAATTATAATATGGATCTACATAAATACAATTGGTGTAAAAACACAGCATAACTATAAAAATGAATTTAAATTGTGTTGGAAGATGTTCCAAATATACCTAAAATATCTAAAAGAGAAAAAGTTAAAACATATATAAGAGGAATGATGGAGAATGCTGGGAACACTTACCTGTATATCAAAGTGATTTTAAATTATGAAATGCAAATAAATTCCACATTAGTAAGACATATCAAAAGACCTGTTGGCTAACACGAATTACAAATAAAAGACATCCTTACTGTGAGTAAAACCTAATGTTATTTTTAAAAATTTATTAATTCAACAAGATAGTTCATTTAAAACATAATTGTGAATACACATAGTAGGTGCTAAGTAGATAGTACCTTCTTTTTTTTATAGAAAAATAAAATCCCCAGAAAGTTATTGTTTCAAAGACTGTTAATTATCTAGAAAACTGGAATTAGTATTGCTGGCTACACTAAAGGCGAAAAGTTAGAATAATCCAGTTGTGAAGTTGGGTCCAGGTTTGGTAGACTTATAACAAAATATATATATATTTTTTTATGGCATGCAGGATTATCACTGTGACCCTCAAATTTTGTGATACTTTGAAAACTTTTAAAATACAGGAAAGACACCAATGTATCTATTAATTTCATTAATTTTTGCTTTTAACTATATTTCAAGTGTGTTATTATAAGTAAAAGAGTACATTTAGCCTTTGATATTTTTGGAAAATATACAATTTTTTTAACATGAACATTTGGCTTTATAAATATTCCTGGAACTCTGTATTTCTGGATTTTTATTGAATTGACTGTTTCTTGATCATGGTGAAGCAATAAAGCAGAGTGATTTGAAAGCATGTAGTTTGAAGTCAGGAAGGCAAAGTTTAAACCAGCTTGGTATACTTGGACGAATTATATAATCTCTCATCTTGGTATATTTGGACAAATTC
The DNA here is from genome assembly GCF_028023285.1 of Balaenoptera ricei. Taxonomy (NCBI): domain Eukaryota; kingdom Metazoa; phylum Chordata; class Mammalia; order Artiodactyla; family Balaenopteridae; genus Balaenoptera; species Balaenoptera ricei. Next base: position 91,849,286 of record NC_082639.1, read on the forward strand.
ATAATCTGTTTATTGTTCAGTTTCTCATCAGGAAATGAAAATAATAACATTATATACCACATGGGAATATTATCACAAGATTAAATGAGATAGTTCTTAGCACAGTATTTGTCACATAGTAAGTTCCCCAGCATTGTTAGCTATTATTAGACTAGCAAAAATAAATAGCAAGTATATCAATTTTTAATGATTCAGGGTAGGTAAGATTCACAAATTTCCAAGTTTCTAATTCCTACCTGGAATGTCCTCATATTGATTTATTTTAAAATCAGAACATACTGCTTCATTTTGAGCATATTTGCCATAAATTTTTTCAAGAAAAATACTACTCTACTTGTGGCAGCACGTACTGGTCACACAGAGGCAGACGGACCCCTATCCAAAATTTGGTCCAGATGTTGAAACTGATGGTGCAACACACACACCAAGAGGGTATGAAAGTTTTATTATTTACATAATTGACGTCTCTGGAGAGCAGGTCAGGCCACTTAAGCAAGCCCTGAATGGCTTGAGCAAGCAAGGAAAGGAAACTGGTCTGGGTTTTTATTATGGTTAGAGGGTGGGTCAGTGAGGGCTTGAGCACAGTGTGGGGCTTGCATGGTTTAAATACCCATCCCCCTCCACACCTAAGGAGGGGTCACCTAGACTTCTTATCAGCTTATCAGTTATATGGGGCGCAAGGAAACAGAGAGAGGTGAGGCATAAAAGCTGTCAGCAGTCATATATCAAAAAAAAAAAAAGAGTCAGAATTCTCATTATACAGTAAAAAAAGGCATGTGAATTCCTTCAATACTTCCTTGTATTCACCTTAAGAAATTACCCTCAGATAGCACTGATGTATGTCATGGAAAGCACTGATCAAGTTAAATAATATTCCTGGCAGTCCCAGGGAAATTATAGCTCTGCTCAACCCTCTGCAATAGTCTTTCTTCTCTTCTTCCTTTTCCTTCCTTCCTTCCTTCGTTCGTTCGTTCCTTCCTTCCTTCCTTCCTTCCCCTCTTTCCTTCCTTCCCTTGATTATTCTCCCTTTTCTTTCTCTTCATACACAAATTTATTTTTTTTCCACAGTGATACGGTAGAAATGGTAAGAAAACACTGTAATGTTTGTTTCATAATTTAGTGGTTTCATATTAAACATGCATGATGATTTGTGAAGTAAGCACTAGGGAAATTTGTTGCCTTATGCCTTGTCATCTTATTTACCTTGTTCTCTGGTGGGATCATAGAATATAGTTTATTGATAACACTCAGATATTGTACTTATTTTTATTGAAGTAAAACTTAAAATGGCATCTAACATTCTAAGAAATTTTATCCAGAGTATAAAAAATATTCATCTTTGGTGATAGTCATCTTGTTTCATATTTTGCAAACTTTATCAAAATAGGTTTTGATTGTTGTTATATTGGTCTGGTTCTCATTTTTAGCTCTATGTCATAAAGGAGCCTTTAGGCATGTTCTTCACAGTTATTTTTAATTTTAATTTTTTAATACATGAAAAATTCTTCAGGGCAATTCTATAGGATTATTTCCCTCTTCCCTAATAAAACATACATATATTATCCAAACTAATTTATATTCTGTCAGTTCAATTCAACAAGCAATTTTTGAATGCATTTTTTTGGATCACTGTAATTTCATCAGAGTGAAGAAAGTAAGGCAAAGAGAGATTGAGAGAAGGAGATCATATTCCTTACTGTACCTAAGGTAATGATTAATACATTGGGAGGTTTAGGATTTACACAGATAAAAAAAATTTTTTTAAAGTGACAGTACAAACCATAAGCTAATTAAAACTGTTAATGACAAAATTATGCTATTTTTAAGAGTTTTCATATTCCTTGCCTGAGCTATTTTCATGTTTTACATTGCATCTAATAAAACAATTGTGTACAAGATGTTCAGTTCTTTTTTCTCATTGTGAATTAATGAATAATAAAGATGATGATCATGAATTGTAAGATGAGGAATGACTATTAGCTGATAAGAATCAGAGAGGGTTAATAAAAGATTTGAAGGTTAATAAAAGATGGACAGGATCTGGAAAAGTATAGGTTTGAGTGTATTCCAAATATAATCATCATAAACAAGTAATAAGTGCATGGGAGGGATAATATTGATATATGAGAATAGATAGTGAAAATTAAAGTAGAAAGTAAAAGTAGAAGGCATTGTCATAAAACAGTGGATTCTGAAGTTGGCTTTCAAAACTGGCACCAGACTCTGATTAAAACTTCATTTTTAGCCAAGGAATTTGAACATAATCTTATAAACAATGGAGAATCAGTATAGATAATTAAGCAGAGGAAAGCCATAATTAAAACAGTACTCTGATGAATATTCTTATGTACTAGGTGGCAAATACTGGAAGAGTTAGAATTGTGAAAAATCAATGAAAATCTAGCAGTGTTGCAAGCTGAGGTCTGTGGAATATGGACTCTGAGATGACAATTAGCATGTGAGAAATTTATTGGAGTGTATTCTCAGGATTATCACTCATGTGGCGAGGAAAAAAAGCAGGATAGAGCAGAAGGAGAAATTGGAGACTGTAATGGAGTCACAAGAAGACTTCATGCTCTGTGAGTACTGAAGTTAGGACCAACCTTTTGAATTGTCCCAGGTTGATGTGTGGGGCTTGGAATGTGTCACAAATTGATGTATGAAGGCTGGGACTTTATGCTCCTCTGTAGATTAGTCATTGGATGAAGGCTAGCCTTGGATAGAGAGGCTGGCCTTGTGCAAAGTGGATCTCTTGAGCTGAGGACATTTTACAAGACAAGCTGAGAACTGAGAGCTGTCATTCAGCAGCACTCCCAGCAGCTGATGGAACAGGGCATTCAGCTCTGAAAGGAGATCCAGGTAACCCAGGATGAGGTCCATTACAGTTCACCTCTTGTGCTGCTTAGATCCATTTCTTCTTTAAACTTTTTAAAGCAGTTTCTCAAAAAGCTGTGGTGGCCTCTTTTCCTGGAATCTTATAACAGAAATATTAGTGTGACAAAATACAGCTCCTGTTCTGTCACTTTTCTTGAAGCTGCAACAGATACTAATTATTAGCCTCCTCTTTATCCATTCTAGATTTCTCTCTTGCTGGCACCTCTGCTGTTCTATATAACTTACCTGGTATCATAACTCAGAGCTTTATGCCTAAAGTATCTGAGATCCTTCAACTGTGCTTTTACTACAGAAATTGGGCAAGGGATTGTCAAAATATGCTCAATAGATCACCAAGGTACAAAATTATTCCTCCTCATGTCTACTGTGTAATAGTAACTGACCAAAATGGCCTCAACATTCCCCTCTGCTTGACTAACCTTTTGTTGCTTTCTGACAGAAACTCCTGGTATCCCTTTTTGTAGAGTATTTAATTTAGAAAAATTGCAATTATATTTTCTTTATCTGCCCCTTTGAAATATATATAAATCTTCTCCCAACCTCTTGCCAATATTACAACCTAGGAATTTTCTTTGTCAAGAACCTGGAAACTATCTCTTTGAAATGTAAAAATTAAAGGATATAGATTCTTTATCTCCTAGTGTCTGTGGGAGGGTAGGAGCCTGACTTCAGTGGGTGTCAATTAGCAAACACAGATGGTCTAATCACAGAGAAAAACATTTTCAAAATCAGGAATGACTCAATGTACTAGGCATATTACATTGATCCATCTTACCCACTCAAAATCCTCCAGTACTTTTCCACTAGCTCATCCCAGTGCTTAAAAGTCCTTCTGTCTTTCTTTTAGTGAAGTGAAGTTGAGTTCAAGGTTTCTCTTCTGTTGCAATAGTGTTGAATAAAGTCTTCCTTGTCTCTGTCCTATGAGCAATGAATACTAAGTATTGGATTTAGCAGTGGGCATCATTGTGACCTTTACAAATGCAAGGTCAGTGAAGTGGAAGGTGAAAGCCAGACTGGAGTGGTTCAAAAGAGAAGAGAATGAAATAAATTGGAGCTACAGATTAGAGAAATTCTTTCTAGATGTGTGTGTGTGTGTGTGTGTGTGTGTGAAAAAAAATAAAACAATGGACTGGTAACTGGAGGGAGGTAGGGTCAAGACAGAAATATTTTAGAGATAAGACAATAATTGCATGGTTAAATTCTGAAGATAATATTCAGAGGAAGGGAATAAAAATGATTTAGGATATCGTGGGAGGAACTGCAGGAACAAAACCCTTGAGAGCATGATATAGGATGGGTCCAGAGCACAAGTGAGTATATGGTCTTAGATAAGATGAAAGACAGTCAATGCATGGTAACAGAATGGAGGTAGTACATTCATACAAATAGGTAGCTGTGTTAGATTTAGATTCCATGTGTTCTCCTCTAAATTTTTTTGGTTTCATAGTGAACTAGGAACTAAAATGAGGATGGTAGGAGGTATTTGAAAAGAGATAAGACATTTGAAATAATCCTCTAAGAGAGTGAGAGTGTGAATAACATGAGGAAACATAGTAGGACTGCCAGACAGTCCTGAGGAACAATCTGAGATTAGACCACCATGTATTTAAAGTAAGAGCAGCCAGCATGCTTGTATTTTCCCCCATTAGCAAGTTTAACTGCATAGGCATAAATGTAGGGAAATGGTATTTAATCAATATTGTTTTTTTTCTGTCAAGTGAGTACAAAGGGTGGGGGTGGTGGCATAGAAGTTGCAATAGATGCTTCAGTATAAGTAAAAAAAGAGGATGAAGAACATAAAAATTGGTAGAATATAAAACTGGTAGATCAATGGAAGATAGATAGATAGATAGATAGATAGATTAACTGGAAAGTGTGAGATGAAAAAATAGAAGATGGTGCCTTAAATGTCAGATACTTAAAACCTATACATTGAAGGGTTATAGTTAATGGTAATGATTAGTCTAGTATATGGCCATACGAGTGAGCGGGTAAGGAAAGGTGAAAAAAAGTTCACTGGAAGAGTTTAAGTATCTGAGTGGCCAGCTTATTAAAGGATTATCTACACAGTTATTGAAATAACTTCTTTACTGAAAGAAGGGCTTTGATGGAGTAGTGCTGGAGAGAGACCACTTGTGACTGAAAAAAGAGATGGTGGGTCAAATGACATCAAATGACATTACAGTCAAATGACATCAGTAGTTTTGATAGGGATATATTTGTCAAAATGCTTTTATAAATCCTTAAGAAGTAGTTCTATAAAAAGAGTCTTTAGGAACTTTATCACCTCATTAAAAGTACTGTAATAATTTATACTAAACTTGTAAAAATACTTCTCTCTAAATTTTGGGATTTTGGTGATTTTGTGTAGGTGTGCTACTCTGCTTTCCATGTTCTTTTGTAAAAAAATCAACCATTATATTTATCATAAAGAAGAAATTATGAAGAGTTTTTGAAGTTATTATAAAAGTATTTAACCTAAAAATTAAACTTTTAACATTTTTAACTATATTATTTAATAGAGAATTAGGAACTTTTAATTATTAATACATCACAGGAAAAAGAATCTATCTATGATGCACATTTTAGTTCAAGTTTATAATTAAATTTATCATGAATTTCAAAAAAAAGTACCCTTAGCAGATTTACTTAAAAAAATTAAGTATCACCATCACCAGGAAGTAAATTACCATTTTTATACAACTATCATTATTTTTACTTCCAGAAATAATATGGGAGTATATGAAAGCAGGAAGATCAGTTTGCAAAATTAAAGATTCAGTGACTTGTGTGACACAAGAATGCAATTTAGGAACATCACAATTTAGGCAAAAATATGCAATATATTTATAGAAAATAAATTTTAAAATAATTTTGTGAATTGAGATGGCTAGCTTAAGAACTAGAGAATTTGAAGGGTTTTAAGTGAATCAATGATGTCTAACATTAAAATATCCAGGGTAGCTATTAAAAATACTGATGCCTAATTCCATTTCCAGAGGGGATTTTTTTTTTTTTTTTTTGGTGGGAGTTGGGGGAGAAGGTGGTTGTTTTTGTTTGTTTGTTTTTGTTTTGGGTTTTCTTTGCTATCCACTTTTTTCTAATGTGCAGTCCTGGTTGAGAACCACTCTGGTAAACAGTCAAGGCCTCAGGAGGAAAATTTTACATCCAAAGATGTCTACAGTAACGTGCCTAGATTTATATCATTGTATAAGTCCTAGAAATCCCTCAGTTAGTGGATAATGTTAACTAAAATTAGTAAATAGATAAGAGTGAATACTTCAGGGAAGGCAGTACTGATTTTTTTACCATTTAAGAAAATACAGAATACCTTAAAGATTTTATATTTTTTTCCTAAAAACCTCTTCTGAAGAATCTAAAATGTTATAAATCATAAATGTTATAAATGTAATAGTATGAAGCTGTTAGGAATAAATGTATAGATTGAGATCTAAAATGTTCTGGTGCTGAGTTACTTAGAAATTAACTGCAGGAAAGAAAGAAGAGCACTAAACTTGTAACAAGAAAGGGATAAACTGGGCTCTCATCCCTATTTCTGGGATTTTTTAAAGAACCACGTTTGCAGACTTAGTGACAAAAATGTCTGGTACAGTTATGCAGAAAGACCTCTTGGAATAGGCACAAAGCATGAGGTTATTCGGTCCAATGTGAACGCACATTAAAGGGCATCTAAAGCAAATGCAGCTACCATTGATCAGGTAGCTATTTTATAGCTGTCAATCAGGATCTTTCTTTAATCAACATGGTGCTTGATCTAAAAACTCATGTACAGAATGGCATGGCAACAGGGATTGTAGAGGCTGAGTACATGCTCAAAAGCTTCAACTTCCTCTTACCAAGGCTAATCTGACTATTAGTTCTGCCAGGTGCTCAGCATACTAATATCAGAGGCCAGTGATGCAGCATCGTTCCTGGCGAGGGCCAGCAAAACATAGTAGAGCACAGTGGAAAGGACTCTGAATCAGAACTTGGAAGTTTCAGGCTTTTCCTTATCTTCTCAAAGCTTCAGTTTCATCACTACTTAAGCGAAAATAAGAAGTTCTACATGAAACACTTAATAAGATGGTTGCAACCATTAAATAGAATACTGTGTGAAAATGTTTTTAAAATTAAAAACATTGTGCAGTATAAGTTATTATTCACTCTCCATTAGGTTTCATGTCTAGTAGTACTAGACCAGTGTGGTGGCAATAAAAATATATAAGAAGTTATGGATTGGAAAGTTTCCAGGTAGGAATAATTAATAAAACATAGTGATATTGAATAAGGAGATAACAAAGAAGTAATCAATGTTATAACATGTTTAGAACTTCATACCTAAGACAAACGTGCTGCTACTAAGAGAAATGTAAATTGAGAAAGGAGCCAAGCTTTGATGAAAATGTTCCTTGTACTTCAAAATAGAGCAGGGAAATGATTTCTAAATCTTCTCTTCCCCACGCTTTTCTCCATATTTAGTATTTAGTGCATTTCTCATACTACTCACAGTTACCTACCAAAAAAAATGACCTTGTCAAAGAATTGTTACATATAAAATCATTTCTCAAACCCTTAGAGTTTGGATTCCCCCAAGACAAAAACCAAACTTCTTAATTTGTTGTTCACGATCTTGCACAATCCATCCCCAACCTAGTCTCACTGCAGTTTTGTCTCTCCCATGTCCTATGCATGAGATTTATTACTTTTTTCATGATTCCCACTCATATCCAGCTCTGTCAGGCCTTCATGCCATCAATTGTGCTATCTCAATTCTATCTAGAATCCATTGCCCATCTTTATTTCTCCAACTCCTATTCATCCTTTGAGTTTTATATTCAGGGTGGTATTTATAATTTCCCCAAGGCACTGAGATAGGAATCTGAACACAAATGACACCAAAGAACATTGTATTACACTTTATCGGTGTCCATGTTTGTCTCTTACATTAAACTACTCACATGTTCTTGCTTGCCTGGTGTATTTCTCAGTTCCCATAATAGATTAGAACTAACTAAAGTTTTAATAATTAATGAATTAATGCAAAAAAAGTAGAAATACAGCAGGGAGTTGGAGCTGCAAAATTTTAGTAAAAGAAGTTCCACCTAGGTATGTATATAATTTAGAGGCATTTCAACCAGCACTTACTGAGAATCTACAATATGCAAGATATAGTGGTATGTGGTTATATGAGTTATCTCTTATCAAAACATTTCTATAAAACAAACCACCCCAAAACTCACTGGCTTAGAACAGTGGCCATTCATTTAGCTCATGAATCTGTAAATTGACTGCATGGTTCTTTTAGTGTTGGTGGGGCTCATTCTGTATCTGCAGTTGGCTAAAGATCAGGCTCTGTTGACCTTGACTGGCCTCTCATATGTCTGGCAATCAGATGGTTGTTGCCTGGTCTAGGATGACCTCAGCTGGGACAACTGGGAAGACACATCTCTTTTCCATGTGATTTAACCTTCAGCAGTCTAGCCTGGGCATGTCCTTATGGCAAAACTAGATGGACAAAAGCAAGCAAGTAAAAATTCAAGTGACCTCTTGAGACATAGGTTTAGAACTGGCACATTCACTTATTCCATATTTTATTGGCCAAATCAGGTTAAATATCAGGGAGGGAAATCGACCCTGTCTCATTAATAAAAATAATTAAAAATTCATATGGAAAGGATGCAGGTAGAGAGAAGGTTGAAGAAATTAGACTATTAATGAAATCAACCTGCCATATTAATAGCCTGTGAGGCTATTAATTCATTAATTAGTTAATTAATTTACAGAAAATATTATTTGAGTGTCTGTCCTGGGCACTGGGATAAAGCAATAAACAGAAGAGGAAAGATCTCTGCTTAATAGAGTTTATATGTTAGTGATTAAGATCAGTGAAAAATAAACAACAAAATATCAGTTTGTGATAAACGCTGTAAGAAATAACAACAGAGTGATAGGATAGAAATGTCTAGGTGAGAAGTATGTTAGATTGGGTGGTTTTCTGGGTAGTTGATATTTGAACTAAAGCAAGAATTAAGAGAAGGAACCCTTTGAAGTTAAGGAGAAAGAACACTGAAGATAGCAGGAAGAACCACTGCAAAGGTCATAAGGTGTGAAAGATACTGGTGTATTTGAAGCTTGGAAAGGAAGCTAGTGTTGTGAGAATCTAGAGACCAAAGTGGTGGATGATAAGATATGAGATTATCGAATCAAGTGAGAGACACAATTTAAGCCTTACGCCTTGAAGCTGATCATAAGGGTCTCAGATTTTATTTCGGTGAGATGAGAAGCCATGAAGAGTTTGATGCACAGAAGTATCCTCCAATTATTGTGTATTAAAACATACAATTTTGAACTTCTGGTTTCCAGTCTGGCATGTAAGGAGCTTGGAAGTATACAGCTGAGCAAACAGGTGAAAGTAAGCAAGCAAACAAACAAAAGCTCTTCTTAGATTTTCCAGAGAACTGAGGTCACAGGGAAAACTGCTGTATCCAAAATTGTAGACATAGGTGTGTATAGAAATTCACTAATTGCTGAAGAGGACAGCCACAGGCAGAAACCTCTGGAAACCAGGAATTTGGACTGGATGGTAAAATTGTTCTGTATATACGTTTAGGTTATAGAACACATCTTATTTGTTACTAGGGAAAGCTACGTTTTCTTTCATCCAGAAGAAGTCCAGTTTTCAGCCTTATTCCTTCCTTTTGGCAAATCAGCAACTATTCAGCAGTTTTAATTTAGGGCGTTTAGCAAAAGTCCACCATGGGTAACAAACATGGAGGTCCTCAGATCACATCTCAGTCATTCCTGACATACTTATTTTCACACATCAAATGCTAATATTATCTTTAAAAAGATCTAAAAACAATAATATAAGCTACTACTTTAGGACTCTAAGAAAAGAAGAGAACATTAAATCCAAATAAAGAAGAAAAGAAATAATAAAAATTATGGCAAGAACCAATGAAATTGAAAATAGGAAATCAATAGAGAAAAACCAAAGCTGGTTCTTTGAAAAGACCAATAAAATCAGTAAGACTCTAGACAGGCTAACTAATACAGAGAACATAATTTACTAGTATCAGAGATGAAAGAGTGGACATCACTACTGAGTCCATTGATATTAAAAGGATACTAAGGGATACTATGAGCAAATGTATGCCCACAAATTTGGGCACAGATTAATTTCTTGAAAGACACAGTCTCTCAAAACTCACACAAGAAGAAATAGAGAATCTGATTGGGCCTATGTCTACTAAAGAAATTGAATCTAAATAATATGTTAAAAAACAGAAAACATCAGGCCCAAAGTAATTCACAGGTGAATTCTACCAAACACTTAAGGAAAACATTTTTACTATTATCTGAAATCTTTTCCAGAAGACAAAAGCAGAGGACATACTTCCTAACTCATGCTATGAAGTTAACATTATCCTGTTACCAAAACCAGAAAAAAAACATGACAAGAAAAGAAAACAACAGACCAATATCTCTCATAAACATAGATGCAAAAATCATCAGCAAAATATTAGCAAATTGAATCCGACAATATGTTAAAAAATTATACACCACCATCAAGTGGGATTTATTCCAGTTATGCAAGGATGGCTCAACATTTAAAAACTCACTTAATCCATTACATCAACAGTCTAAAGAAGAAAAATCACATGATTATATCAATAGGTGCAGAAAATGAATTTAACAGAATACATCTATTCATGAAAAAATCTCTCAGAAAACTAGGGGAACTTTCTCAATTTGATAAAGAATATCTACAAAAAACCTACAGCCAACATCATGCTTAATAATGAGAAATTAGAAGCTATCCCACTAAGATAAAAAAAAGACAAGATGTCCCCTCTTACCACTCCTGTTCAAAATGTACTGAAAATTCTAGCTAATAAGAAAGAAAAGGAAATAAAAGCTACACATGTAGGGAAGGGAGACATAAAACTGTCTTCAAAGATGAAATGTTTGTCTCTAGAAAATCTACATGAATCAACAACAACAACAAAATCCTGGAACTAATAAGTGATCATATTATGTTGTGGGATACAAGGTCAATACACGACAGTCAATTACTTTCCTATATACCAGCAATGGACAATTGGAATCTGAAATCTAAAACACAGTACAACTTACATTAGCATTCCCGAAAATGAAATACTTGGGTATAAATCTAACAAAACATGTATAAGATATATATGAAGAAAACTAAAAACCCCTGATGAACTAAATCAAAGAAGAACTAAATAAATGGAGAGATATTCTGTGTTCATGGGTATGAAGTTTTAATATTGCCAAAATATCAGTTCTTCTCAACCTCATTGATAGATTCAATGTAAACCCAATCAAAATCCCAGCAAGTTAATTTGTAGGTGTCAACAAACTTATACTAAAGTTTATATGGAGAAGCAAAAGACCCAGAATAGCTAACACAATACTTGAGTGAAAAACAAAGTTGAAGAACTGACACCATCCAACTTCTAGACTTACTATAAAGCTACAGTATCAAAAGAGTGTGATATTGGTGAAAGAACAGACAAGTAGATCAATGGGATAGAATAGAGAGCCCAAGCATAGACCCACACAAATATAGTCAACTGACCTTTGACAAAGAAGAAAAGACAATAAAATATAAAAAAGACAGGCTCTTTAATAAAAGATGTCGGATCAAGTGAACATCTATATGCAGGGGGAAAAAAAATATTGACACAGAGCTTACACTCTTTGAAAAAATTAACCCCAAATTGATTATACACCTAAATGTAAAATGAAAAATTACAAAACTCCTAGAAGATAACATAGGAAAAAATCTAGATAACTTTGATTTTGGCAACAACTTTTTAGATACAACACCAAAGGCTAAATCCACGAAAGAAAGAATGAATAAGCTAGACTTCATAAAAAGTAAAATTTTCTGCGCTAGTGAAAACAATGTCAAGAGAATGAGAATACAAGCCATGGACTGGGAGAAAATATTTGCAAAAGAAACATCTGATAAAAGACTGTAATCCAAATTATTTAAATAACTCTTAAAACTCAACAATAAGAAAATGAACAACCCAGTTTAAAATACACAAATTATCTGAACAGACACCTCATCAAAGACATACAGATGATAAATGTGAAAAGATTTATCTTTTCACATACAGATGATCAATGTGAAAAGATACAGACATACAGATGATCAATGTGAAAAGATACAGATGATAAATGTGAAAAGATGCTTGACATCATATGTCATGAGGGAACTGCAAATTAAAACAACATACCTATTACTATGGCTGAAATCCAAAAAGCTGACAACCCCAAATATTTGCAAGTATGTGGAGCAACAGGAATGCTCATTCATTGATTGTGAGAATGAAAAATGATAGTCATTTTGGAAAACTCTGGCACTTTCTAACAAAACTAAACATACTCTAGGGACTTCCCTGGTGGGCCAGAGGTTAAGACTCCATGCTCCCAATGCAGGCGGCCCGGGTTTGATCCCTGGTCAGGGAACTAGATCCTGCAATCCGCAACAAAGAGCCTGCATGCCTCAACTAAAGATCCCACATGCTGCAATGAGGATCTCGCATGCAGCAACGAAGATCCCGTGTGCCGCAGCTAAAACCCAGTGCAGCCATGTAAATAAATAAATAAATAAATAAATAAATAAACTGACAATAAGTGAATGAAATAAAGAACTCATAACAAATAAATAAACATACTCTAGCTATATGATCTAGCAATCATACACCTCCATATTTACCCAAATGGGGAGAAAATGTATGTCCACACAAATACCTGCACATGGATGTTTGTAGCAACTTTATTCACAGTTGCAAAAACTCAGAAACAACCAGATGTCCTTCACTAGAGGAATGGATAAATAGACTTTGGAACATCCAGACAATGGAATATTATCCATCAGTGAAATAAATGAGCTATGAAGCCATGAAAAGACATAGAGGAAACTTAGATACATATTAATAAGTGTAATAAACCATTCAGAAAGGGCTACAAACTATATGATTCCACATATGTAACATTCTGGAAAAGGCAAAACTATGGAGGCAGTAAAAAATCAGTGGTGGCCAAGGGTTTAGGGAAAAGAAGGTAGGGATGATAAGCTGAGTACAGAGGATTATTAGGGCAGTGAAACTATTTTTATATCGTACTATAATGGTGAATATATGTCATCCCACATTCGTCAAGACCCATAGACTGTACAATGCCAGGAGTGAACCCTAATGTAAACTCTGGCCTTTGGGTGATAATGATGTGTCAGTGTAGTTTCATACATTGTAACAAATATACCACTCTGTGTGCTGTGTGGATAGTGGGGGGAAGCCGTGTATGATGGAGGTACAGGGGATGTGTGAACACCCCATATTTTCTGCTCAATTTTGCTGTGAATCTAAAAGTATTCTAAAACATAAAGTCTATTTGAAAAACATATTCTGGATGCTGTGTGAGTAATGGATTAACATGGTCATAGATGATTGGTCCTACTGTCTTTGAAAATATTAGCCAAGGCAGATACAGAGATATAAATGAATAAAATAATGAAAGTCAAATTAATATAAATACTGAGCCAGGACACATGTAGGATGCTGAGTGAAGCAAGAGGAAAGAGTAATTCTTTCTGACAGGGGGAATCTATGAAGTCTTCTTAGAGATCATAGCACTTGAACTAAACATTGCATAATGAATAGAAATTTAATACGATGAAAAGGATGTGAAAGGTATTCAAGGCCTGAGACAGTAACAACTAAAGGACTGAAGTTTAAAAATGCATTTTGTGCCCAGGTGTTATTTAGGCAAACTAGGAAATTTTGAATACACATACGCGTGCAAGTAATGTTTTATTTGTGGCAGAAATGGTTGATTGTCAAGCACAATCTTAACATTTCATTTTTAGAATTTTGTTGACAAAACTTGTGATTTATTTAAGAAGTGCTATGATTTTTTTCATCCTAACTACAGTGTTAAAATTGTTCATTCATAAGATTTCAAGGAAACATCCAGTTAGTTACAATTACCAAACTATAAGTAACTGTAATATATATCAAAGAATAAATACTAAAATGACAAAAGCATACCTGTGCATGAGGATGAAAGGATCACGTTTAATACTTTGAGAGAAAGAAATATCATTATATTAAGTATTTGGTATACTCTATATGAAGGTGGGAGATCCAAAGTATCTCAAAGGAATTTGTAATATGTATTTTCTAATCAGAGGAACATACTGTTAAGTCAGGATTGCTTTATATATTTAGGCGCTTTGAGTTTTCTCTTTTCTTTCTTCCTTGCCTCCTTTCCTTCTCTATCTCTCTACTGTCCCCTCTTCCATCTTCGCCTCCATCTCCTTACGCTCCTTCTCTTTCTCCTTCTTCTGTTATTCAGGATTCTCCTACTTAGCAGTAAATTTCCCTATACATTTAAGTATACTTGCTTAAACGACATTCTCTTTTCATTGGTATTTAACAATGATCAGAGGTCAAATTTTATGATTACCTTTATTGTCTTCATAAGGTCCTGTTCTAGTAGAATAATTCTTCCAAATTTTATTTAATAACTAGTGAAATTTAAGAGTCAGCAAATTTAATACTAAGTTTAAAACTCAAAGAATATACATCTTGATATTCATGTAAATGGAATCACAACGTACACTTTTCTATTTATCTGTGAGAATATTCCATGTTATTATTGCATGTAGCTGCAGCTCAGTTTTTATATTTGCATATTACTCCATTTCATGATTATACCTGATTTTTGTTAGGCATTTCAGAGTTGTTGGAAATTTGGATTGTTTCCAGTTTAGTACTTTTAAAATCAAAGATGCTACACACATTTGTATATGTATCTTTTGTTAAATTAATCAACAATATTAGAAATCAGACTGCTGGGTCTTAAGGCAGGCATATGTTGAATGTAAGCTGATACTGCCCAACTTTTTTTTTTTTTTTTTTAAGTTACTGTACCGACTAATAACATGAGTTCTGCTATCTGCACATTCTGGTCAACACTTGGTATTTTCAGTCATTCTGATTTTAGACATTCTGTTGGGTTTTTAGTATTTTATCATTATGATTCTGATTTGCATTACTCTGATGACAATTGATTTTAAGAAGTTTTCTACATGTTTGTTGACTATTTGATTATTCTTTTTTGTAAAGTGCCTGTTCAAATATTTTACCTACTTTTAAATTGACTTGTCTGAGACTTTCCTATTGATTCATAGAGTTTTTTGTATATTCTGTGTACGAGTCTTTTGTTAGGTATATGTATTGCAAATACCTTTTCCAAGTCTGTGGCTTAATTTTAATAAAATCCATTTTGTCAAAGTTTTGGTTGTTGGTAGTTGTACTACTTTCCCCAGACTTGAGTAGTGTTCTTACTTGTTTGAACTGATCCGTACTGTGCTAAATACAGGAGGAGGGTTCTCTGTAGATCTCTGGAATTTTCTTTCTTTGCAGCTCTCTTCTCTCTCTTAGTCTGTCCTGCTAACTTTGGTCTACTCTATTCAGCTGCTTTGGACTCCTCACTCAGCTCCATCTTAATTCAGGAAGTTCACTGGGCTATGAATGGATTCCTCCCCTTTGTGCCGTGGACTGGAAACAGTCTCAAGGTAGTGAGCTGGGACAATTACAGGCTTCACCAAGATTGTTACTCTCAGAGATCATGGCTCTGATGCTTGATGTTGAAAATCAGTGTTCTATATATTTTGCCCCTGTTATTAGTTGATTTAGGTGGGAAAATAAATTCAGCCCCTGTTTTTCTATGTTGGCCCAATGCGGAAGCAGAAGAAATAGAAATCTCCCTCTCAGTCTCTCTCTCTGTCTTTCTCCTTTTTATTTTTGTATTGTTTTATCATATGTATATATACACACACAAATATATAAAATGTATATGTATACAATGTACATCAGATATATTTCTAGACGTACACATACAAAGGTACCAACGTAGACACTAAAGATATTTATTCTTGTTCTAAGAATAAGAGAATAGAGAAAAACTATCTCAAATTGGGGTCCTTGTATATTTACTAATTCTAATACATAAGACTCTTTCAACATTGGTGCTACGAGTACTCAGAGGGAACTCATCAGATGTGTGTGGAAGGATTTCAGCCGTCTTCCTTGTCCAGAGTCCTTCACCTGTCTCAGAAAGGCCTTCTGGAACAGTTCTTATTTAGTATTTTTGCATTTTTCCAATTAACAAATCTTACACACAAACAGCAGATAATTACTTTTCATGGAGGTATACTATCTACATATTTTCTGATTATTTTCTTAAGTCTTTATAGGCTTGCATATAAAATTTGTCTTCAAATTCTGGCATTCTATTCAGTCATATTTCCTAGGATCCTTCTACATAAATTCTCTGCCAGATGGACTTGAGCCTGTTGGCTACTGCTTCTCTAGTTCTTGAAATCGTACTTATTTTTTAATCCTTAACCTAAGTGCAGCTTGCTCCATGTAGTCTGTCTTGATTACATTTTTATGTGATCCTCATAACACCTTGGAGATATTTGTTATATAAGTAAAAATGAACATATAAAATTTTAATAGAACTAAGGACAAAGAAAAATATTTTTTATCAGGCAGTATATGGGCTCATTGTAGGAAAAGATACATCTTTTCAAAATTGGTTTTACCAAGCTTATCTTCACACGAAATTTCACATGGGGTGACTAAGCTGATGTCCATGCTTTGATGAAAATGCTGAAGTTGCTTTTTTTCTTGGGATTAGAAAAAATTGATTTGTTCTAGAAAATGAGGATTAAGTTTTCAGCGTGATAAGCGTGAGAAGAAAAGAGGACACCCAGAGGAACAGTGGCCTTCTTTCAAATTCTCCATTTGTAGGAGAGTAACTGCGGCTAGGAAGGGTTTTAAAGTTCCTTTGGAACATGTCATCATAAACTATACTTTGCATATTCTGATGACATGATAAGTTTCCTCTTATTATCTACATTCACCAATATAGGAAATGTGTAAGATGTGCTGAGGTTCTCCTGGACAACTACGGTTGTTGAGATAAAGTTTTTGAGAAAAAGCCTGATTTCTGCTTAAGGAGACATGGGTTCCAGTTTTCATTTTGGCAATATGTATCTATACTGTGATATAAAAATATTGGTTCTGTCTGTCTATTGATGACAGAGCCTATATCCATTATTGAAGGAAATTCCAAATTGAAAGAAATGTTTCTCTTTAAGACCTAATTAATGCTACAATGTCCTTACATACCTAGCTACTGGAAGGAGAGTCAAGTCGAAATAGAGGACAGAGGTTAGGAAGGTGACTCTCCTTGGTTTAGGGAAGTACCAGAGTCTCTGCATGTGTGTGTGTGTGTGTGTGTGTGTGTGTGTGTGTGTGTGGTAGTGGTGGTGGTGATGCTGCTCAAATTTTATTAGAAATTACCTTTGTCCTTTTTGAATTTAACTAGTAACTACTGTTTCTATTATTTTCAAAGCATTAGGAATTGAGACATTTAAACTTTAAATAGATGTGGATGATAGGTAGGTAGATGGATAGGTAGGTAGGTAGATAGATAGATAGATAGATAGATAGATAGATAGATAGATAGATAGACAGACAGACACATTCAGGAAGAAAGTAATTTGGCTATAAACTACACTAAATCAAATGCTTTCGAGTGGCCCTCCCAGATAAAATGGACATAATCACATTGTGGATAACTGCAGAAATTGTAGGGACTTGTGTGTTCTTTGAGTCTCCAGTCTCATTGAAAAAATAAAATATTTTGTCTTTCACTTCTTTTATCTTGACTAAATTTATGCATTCACAGCTGCAACCCTAGATCTAAACACTAGATATTGCTATGTTTGTTAGTTTAATTTTTTTAACTTTTAACTTTTTTATTATTACTTTTTTTTTCTTACTGTTTGAACATACTTGCTTTGAGCGGAGATTTTTTTTTTTTTATTCTGAAGCAGCAGTTCTTCTGTGATGCATTCAAGGTCATAGTCTCTCTACCCTTGCCTGCTGTACATAGGCAGAGCAATAAAACAGGTAATACTATTGAGGTGCAGATCTCATTTCTGCCAAACATCTGTGCAGTATGAATCTCCATATTATACCCTAAACACCAATTTTTTGGTAATATTATAGACTTTTCCTCTTTGCATTTTTATTTACATTGCTATGACTCAACTGGGATATGCCATTGTTGAGGCATGCATAATTTTTAATGATATAAAATGTAGGAAACCATACTACTATTAGGAAAATGTCAGCTTTAAGAAATACAATTTCTAATAAGAAACAACTTAGAGAGGCACTAAATATTAGAGAATAAGCTGCTTCACTATTTAGAGAATGATACTTAGGGAAGGAAAAGATTGGATCATCATATCATCAATGAAAATAGATCCTTTGCTGTGATAATATTAGAACTGTGCCTTCTTTCCAGCTTTTATTCTTTCCTACCCAAAGATTTCATTTTACAGCAACGTCAATTTCTAAAATAAATGAATTACAATTATGTAAATCGAAGGCAATGAACATCAATGATTACAAAAAGTAGCAAGCTTAGCAATATGCATATTATTATTTTCAGACTGATAGATATTTAAATTTTTTGGATTAGAACTTCCCTATATTTAAGCATAGAACATTCAGAACACCTCAAATTCATTCGTGTTTTCTTTTTTTCTTTTTTTAAAAATTTTATTTATTCATTTATTTATTTTTGGCTGTGTTGGGTCTTCATTGCTGCGCATGGGCTTTCTCTAGTTGCGGCAAGTGGGGCCTACTCTTCATTGCAGTGTGCGGGCTTCTCACTGCGGTGGCTTCTCATATGTAGGCTCTAGGCGCGTGGGCTTCAGTAGTTGCAGTACATGAGCTCAGTAGTTGCAGCTAGCAGGCTCTAGAGCGCAGGCTCAGTAGTTGTGGTGCATGGGTTTAGCTGCTCCATGGCATGTGGGATCTTCCCAGACCAGGGATCGAACCCGTGTCCCCGACACTGGCAGGTGGATTCTTAACCACTGCACCACCAGGGAAGTCCCCGTGTTTTCTTTCTTGATGATGGGTATGAGTAAGGATTTATAGTAAGTTCAGGGACACAGATGAGTTGCTAGCTGTATTAAATTCGCTGAACATTTGGTGCATTAAATTCCACTGCCCGTTGACTAGATAGGCAACTGATTCCTCGATTGTTTATCTAGGAGTACTAAGGGTGTGCCAAAGCCTCAGTATAAAGACATTGTTCTTAAAATATTATTTATATAATCTGTAGTTTATGGTCCAAAAATAAAAAAATAATTTTCCTTGATCTCTTGTCCAATAATATTTTCTGTCTACATACACCCACATATACACACCATCAAAAAAAAGAGTTTCCTTTTAAAAGAATTGCACTCAAACAAAGATAAAATGCCTTTTTAAATTCACTGATATTTTTCCTTTAAGGTAGCACTTTGTATAAATCTTTGCAAAGCCCTTCAGAATGAATTGGTCTCCTTCTGTGCTCCTATTAATTCCTAGTGGTAGTTTGATATAAACCTTATTAAAATTAGACATTTTATGTCCTCCTTCATTCACAAAGTTTGAGTTCCTTACAGAATGGACAGAATTCTTAATTCCTAGCAGAAACTAAACACTCGATAAATTCTTTCTAAATAAATCACCTGGATCCATGTTATGTAATGGAGAGAGAGATGAAAACTTCATAGTAGACAATAAACTAATGATATCACTGTGTTGTTTTTAATTTAGATTATGCTGCTTACCTGAGGTATGGAAGACTTTGCCAGATGAACAGCACTAAAGATAATTATAAAATTGAAAACAAAATTCTTATGAGAAAAGCCTAATGTAATTAGTAACTGTGTTTTAGTGGGGATAACTACAAACGTGTGTGAGGGCAAGGTACTGAAGAATAATCAAATCTGTGAATATGAAGTAAGCCCCTTGGAGAAAGCACCACATGTTTGCAGTGTATATTTTCTTGGGCCCTCATGAGAAATAAACCAGTATTAAATAACAATTATCCAGTATAGTTATTTCCATTGATCAAATTAAGTGTTGTTTGTTAGATTTCTGTTTACTATGGGCTATAAAGCCATAAATTATATTATACCTTATGCTATTAAAATTATGTGTTAATTTAAAAAGACTATCTTTTACCTCTGAAGCAAAGCATATAGGATACAAAATGATCTCTTTTTCACCATAGGATATTCTGATTATCATTCTTCCATGAAGTGCTTCTTATGTTTATGCCTTCAAAGGCTATTTAAAATTTATCTAAATAAGAAAAAAAGACCCTGAATTGTTTCCTGAAAAGACATTGAGTAAGATAGTGAGATATACTACTTATTTATCAGTTGGAATCCTTCTGAAAGTGTGGTGGCCAAAATAAACAAAAAATGACAGCAAAAATAATAAAAAGAACAGATAGACCCTACAGTTTACCAACACAGCACATTAAAAATGAGAATTAAAGGAATAGTTTCTATAGACTTTGTCTCCACCAAAATAAACAGTCAAATCCAGCTGTGGTCAGTGACAATTTTCAATGTCACAGGCTATTTTCCCATTCCTAGAGAAAAGGTTGGGATTTTTTGAGTAGAGATTTTGCAGATTTTATGGAGTAATAAAATTTTCAATGACTAGATTACAAATCCCTTAATAAAATTTTAGAGGCATATAAATACCAAGAGATGTAGTCTGTTGGGAAAAGGAAACACACAAGCACACCCTTGACTTCTAGCAGCTTCACTGGTCTTCTTCTGGGAGAAGGAGGGAGGGGCCGAGGAGGTAGAAAGGACAAAATAGGAAGGGAAAATGCAGATGTGATCCTTGGAAGCAGTTTGCACACTTTCTGAAGAACAGAAGTAATTACTGCTGGTTTTTTTTTCAAGTAACTGAAGTACCATGACTTCCTCTGACAACTCCTCTGTATCATAAATATTAAATAATAACTGAAACTACTAGTTAACATTTTCTTTAAAGAAGAACACTATTTTAAAGTTACAGCCCATTGGTGTAAAATTCTCATTCACTCCATTTTGATCAGTCCCACTGACATTAGTTTTATCTGAGACACATTGTCTATCATCTTTGCCCATGGCTTTTATGCAATTTACTGGAAATGACTAATGCCAATTAAGTGAAAATCTATGGCTTGTACTTGTATTTGTGTAACTAACATTAAAACATAAACATTACTGAAGTCTATATGTGATGCCAAGAATACATATTTAAGATGCAGAGAAGACGGCCCAGGGAGCAGGAGATTGGAAGGTACTTTGCAGAGCAGACTGTCAGAAGGGTGGCAGACAGGTCCTTTGAAGCTAATGTACTCAAATTTCCTGCGGCTGCTGCCATCTTCCACAGGAGCAGCCTCTGAATGAGAAACATTTCTGTCTAATCCTGCCGAAGCCAGATAAGTCTGGCAATTGAAACTGTGAAGTCCTGACAGGTGACGACATTTGTTTTGTAATAGCAAAAGACTGATGCCGAAATATCAGAAATGGAATAGCATTCTCTGACAGCCAGAAACTAACGTGTTTGACAAGAAATTGGAACCATGATTATTTCTAGTCAAACAAGGTGTCTGTTCATTCAAAGCATCACATTTACCTTCATTGCCCAGGTTCAAGATTCATTTCATTACTGACATATTCTTTTTCTTCCCCCTTATCAAGTTTAAAAACTTACAGAGGCACATGTGTTTGATATATTTTACCAAGTAACAACCTTTGCTATTTTCTTTTTAATAAGGACCACAATAAAAATAAAAACACAATGTTCCCCCATTGTCTTCAATCATATCTCCACACTCATTTGTAAAATCTGCTCCATTTAACCATCAAGTCTCTACACATTTCAGGTTTTAAAGAAGTTTTTATTACAACATCTATCGAACTTGAGCCCCTTTTAGATCCCTTTTCCCCATTCTATCTCATAGCCTATCTAGTTGTTACCCATTAGCCTTAAACGCCTCTATGATAGATTAGACTATCTGGATTGGCCTGATATAAACCAGAAAAGAAATGTCACCATTTTAAAATATGATATCAGAAAATTAACCAAACGATAGTGAGTAAAAAAATGGAACTTATCTACTATTCCCTTAGATATTAAATGTAGGTAATAATTAATTTCCCGACTTTGGGTAATCCCCTTGGATATTTTTCTCCAAATTTTAGAAGGCTGCATAATAATTTATCAGAACAAAAGTAGCACTATTTGGGGCAGAATTCTGTTACATGGAATGGTTTAAAGATTCTTCCAAAGAATTTTAAGAATAATTATAAAACAAGAGCCAAATGAATAGCAAACTTCATTTTAGAAATTTTTATATTTAAAAAATAAAATAAACTTCAATACAATTTCCTCTAATAAAAATATACTTTTGAAGTATATAAAAATGTAAAACATATTATTTATTTTCTATCATTAAGGGTGAAGATTTCAAGAGATAGAAAACATTCTTTCATTTTAAAGATAGTTGTCTGAAATATAAGCATGTTTGATGTAAATGGTATTAAAATATTTGAGCGGAAACACAAAAAAATTAAAATTTTAATATATAGTACATGGTTATTTTAATATTGTTATAGTGAATGACATTTTTCTGTTTTTAGCTTGTCAAATATCTCTAAGTCAAAAACAGTTTAAAACATGTCCCAAGGAGGACCTTCAAGATGGCAGAGGACTAAGACGTGGAGAGATCACCTTCCTCCCCACATATACCTCAAAAATACATATACATATGGAACAACTCCTACAGAACACCTACTGAACGCTGGCAGCAGACCTCAGACTTCCCAAAAGGCAAGAAAATCCCCATGTACCTGGGTAGGGCAAAAGAAAAACGAAAAAACAGAGACAAAAGAATAAGGATGGGACCTGCACCTCTAGGAGGGAGCTGTGAAGGAGGAAAGGTTTCCACACACTAGGAAGCTCTTTCACTGGCAGAGATGGGGGTGGGCAGGAGGAAGCTTCGGAGTCATGGAGGAGAGCGCAGCCACAGGGGTACAGAGGGCAAAGTGGAGAGGTTCCCGCACAGAGGATTGGTGCCGACCAGCACTCACCAGCCCAAGAGGCTTGTCTGCTCACCCGCCAGGGCGGGCGGGGGCTGGGAGCTGAGGCTCGGGCTTCGGAGGTCAGACCCCAGGGAGAGGACTGGAGTTGGCTGCCTGAATAGAGCCTAAAGGGGGCTAGTGCACCACAGCTAGCCTGGAGGGAGTCTGGGAAAATCTCTGGACCTGCCTAAGAGGCAAGAGACCATTGTTTTGGGATGTGTGAGGAGAAGAGATTCAAAGCACTGCCTAAACGAGGTTCAGAGACGGGAGCAAGCCGCAGCTATCAGCGCAGACACAAGAGATGGGAATGAAATGCTAACACTGCTGCTACAGCCACCAAGAATCCTGTGTGCAAGCAGAGGTCACTATCCACACCTGCCCTCCTGGTCACCTGTGCAGCCCGCCACTGCCAGGGTCCATGATCCAGGGACAACTTCCCTGGGAGAACGTACGGCGTGCCCCAGGCTGTTGTAATGTCACTCCAGCCTCTGCTACTGCAGGCTTGTCCCGCATTCCATACCCCTCCCTCCCCCTGGCCTGAGTGAGCCAGAGCCCCCTAGTCAGCAGCTCCGTTAACCCCCTCCTGTATGGGTGAAGAACAGATGCCAGAGGGTGACCTACATGCATAGGCGGGGCCAAATCCAAAGCTGAACCCCAGTAGCTGTGCAAAAAAAGAAGAGAAAGGGAAATTTCTCCCAGCAGCCTCAGAAGCAGTGGATTAAATCTCCACAATCAACTTGATGTACCCTGAATCTGTGGAATACCTGAATAGACAAGGAATCATCCCAAAATTGAGGCAGTGGACTTTGGGAACAACTTATAGACTTGGGGTTTGCTGTATGTGACTGACTAGTTTCTGATCTTTATGTTTATCTTAGTTTAATTTTTAGTGCATGTTATCTTTGGTGGATTTGTTTATTGGTTTGGGTGCTCTCTTCTCTTTTTTTTAAATACCATTTTTATTTTAATAATATTTAAAAATATTTTTTATTTTAATAACTTTACATATTTTATTTTACTTTATTTTATTTTATTTTTCTTTTTTTCTGAGGTGGGAGAGAGAAGTTCAGGATATTGGACCACCAGAGACCTCCCGACCCCACGTACTATCAATCAGTGAGAGATCTCACAGAGATCTCCATCTCAACAGTAAGACCCAGATCCACTCAACAACCAGCAAGCTCCAGTGCTGGACACCCCATGCCAAACAACTAGCAAGACAGGAACACAACTCCACCCATTAGCAGAGAGGTTGCCTAAAATCACAATAAATTCACAGACACCCCAAAACACAGCACTGGACGTGGTCCTGCCCACCAGAAAGACAAGATTCACCCTCATCCACCAGAACACAGGCACCAGTTCCCTCCAACAGGAAGTCTACACAACCCACTGAACTAATCTTAGCCACTGGGAGCAGACACCAAAAATAATGGGAACTATGAACCTGCAGCCTGTGAAAAGGAGACCCCAAACACAGTAAGTTAAGCAAAATGAGAAGACAGAGAAACACACAGCAGATGAAGGAGCAAGGTAAAAACCCACCAGACCAAACAAATGAAGAGGAAATAAGCAGTCTACCTGAAAATGAATTCAGAGTAATGATAGTAAAGATGACCCAAAATCCTGGAAATAGAATGGAGAAAATACAAGAAACATGTAACAAGGACCTAGAAGAACTAAAGAGCAAACAAACAATGATGAACAACACAATAAATGAAATTAAAAACTCTCTCGAAGGAATCAATAGCAGAATAAATGAGGCAGAAGAACGGATAAGTGACCTGGAAGATAAACTAGTGGAAACAACTACCACAGAGCAGAATAAAGAAAAAAGAATGAAAAGAATTGAGGACAGTATCAGAGACCTCTGCGACAATATTAAACTTATCAACATTTGAATTATAGGAGTCTCAGAAGAGGAAGAGAAAAAGAAAGGGACTGAGAAAATATTTGAAGAGATTCTAGTTGAAGACTTCCCTAATATGGGAAAGGAAATAATCAATCAAGGCCAGGAAGCACAGAGAGTCCCTTACAGGATAAATCCAAGGAGAAACATGCCAAGACACATATTAATCAAACTATGAAAAATTAAATACAAAGAAAAAATGTTAAAATCAGCAAGGGAAAAGCAACAAATAAATACAAGCGAATCCCCATAAGGTAAATAGCTGATCTTTCAGTAGAAACTCTGCAAGCCAGAAGGCAGTGGCAGGACATATTTAAAGTAATGAAAGGGAAAAACTTACAACCAAGATTACTCTACCCAGCAAGGTTCTCATTCAGATTCAAGAGAGAAATTAAAACCTTTACAGACAAGCAAAAGCTAAGAGAATTCAGCACCACTAAACCAGCTTTACAACAAATGCTAAAGGAATTTCTCTAGGCAGGAGACACAAGAGAAGGAAAAGACCTACAATAAGAAACCCAAAACAATTAAGAAAATGGAAATAGGAACATACATATCAATAATTAACTTATAAATGGATTAAATGCTCCAACCAAAAGACATAGACTGTTTCAATGGATACAAAAACAAGACCCGTATATATGCTGTCTACAAGAGAACCATTTCAGACCTAGGGACACATACAGACTGAAAGTGAGGGGATGGAAAAACATATTCCATGCAAATGAGAGTAGCAATTCTCATATCAGACAAAATAGTCTTTAAAATAAAGACTATTATAAGAGACAAAGAAGGACACTACATAATGATCAAGGGATCAATCCAAGAAGAAGATATAACAATTGTAAATATTTATGCACCCAACATAGGAGCACCTCAATACATAAGGCAAATGCTAACACTCATAAAAGGGGAAATCAACAGTAAGACAATATTAGTAGGGGACTTTAACATCTCATTTTCACCAATAGACAGATCAACCAAAATGAAAATAAATAAGGAAACACAAGCTTTAAAAGACACATTAAACAAGATGGACTTAATTGATATTTATAACACATTCTATCCAAAAACAACAGAATACACTTTCTTCTGAAGTGCTCATGGAACATTCTCCAGGATAGATCATACCTTGGGTCACAAAATAAGCCTTGGTAAATTTAAGGAAATTGAAATCGTATCAAATATATTTTACGAACACAATGCTATGATACTAGATATCAGTTACAGGAAAAACATTGTAAAAAATACAAACACATTGAGACTAAACAATATGCTACCAAATAACCAAGAGATCACTGAAGAAATCAAAGAGGAATTCAAAAAACACCTAGAAACTAAGGACAATGAAAACACGATGATGATAACCTATGGGATGCAGCAAAAGCAGTACTAAGAGGGAAGTTTATAGCAATATTCCTCCTCAAGTAAACGAACTAACCTTACACCTAAAGCAATCAGAGAAAGAAGAACAAAAAACCCCCAAAGTTAGCAGAAGGAAAGAAATCATAAAGATCAGATCAGAAATAAATGAAAAAGAAATGAAGGAAACAATAGCAAAGATCAATAAAACTAAAAGTTGGTTCTTTGAGAAGATAAACAAAAGTGATAAACCATTAGCCAGACTCATCAAGAAAAAAAGGGAGAAGGCTCAAATCAACAGAATTAGAAATGAAAAAGGAGAAGTAACAACTGACACTGCAGAAATACAAAGTATCATGAGAGACACTACAAGCAACTATATGCTAATAAAATGGACAACCTAGAAGAAATGGACAAATTCTTAGAAAATCACAACCTACCGGGACTGAACCAGGAAGAAATAGAAAATATAAACAGACCAATCACAAGCACTGAAATTGAAACTGTGATTTAATATCTTCCAACAAACAAAAGCCCAGGACCAGATAGCTTCACAGGCGAATTCTATCAATCATTTAGAGAAGAGCTAACACCTATCTTTCTCAAACTCTTCCAAAATATAGCAGAGGGAGGAACACTCCCAAACTCACTCTACGAGGCTACCATCACCCTGATAGCAAAACTAAACAAAGACGTCACCAAGAAAGAAAACTAGAAGCCAATATCACTGATGAAAGTAGGTGCAAAAATTCTCAACAAAATACTAGCAAACAGAATCCAACAGCACATTAAAAGGATCATACACCATGATCAAGTGGGGTTTATCCCAGAAATGCAAGGATTCTTCAATATACACAAATCAATCAATGTGATACACCACATTAACAAACTGAAGGAGAAAAACCATATGATCATCCCAATAGATGCAGAAAAACTTTTGACAAAATTCAACACCCATTTATGAAAAAACCTTCCAGAAAGTAGGTATAGAGGGAACTTACCTCAATATAATAAAGGCCATATATGACAAACCCACAGCCAACATGGTTCTCAATGGTGATAAACTGAAACCATTTCCACTAAGATCAGGAACAAGACAAGGTTGTCCACTCTCACTGCTATTTTTCAACATAAGTTTGGAAGTTTTAGCCACAGCAATCAGAGAAGAAAAACAAATAAAAGAAATCCAATTTGGAAAAGAGGAAGTAAAACTGTCACTGTTTGCAGATGACATGATACTATACATAGAGAATCCTAAAGATGCTACCAGAAAGCTACTAGAGCTAATCAATGAATTTGGAAAGTAGCAGGATATAAAATTAATGCACAGAAATCTCTTGCATTCCTATACATTAATGATGAAAAATCTGAAAGAGAAATTAAGGAAACACTCTCATTTACCATTGCAGCAAAAAGAATAAAATACCTATGAATAAACCTACCTAAGGAGACAAAAGACCTGTATGCAGAAAACTATAAGACACAGTTGAAAGCAATTAAAGATGATACAAACAGATGTAGAGATATACCATGTTCTTGGATTGGAAGAATCAACATTGTGAAAAAGACTGTACTACCTAAAGCAATCTACAGATTCAATGCAATCCTTTTCAAACTACCACCGGCATTTTTCACAGAACTAGAACAAAAAATTTCATAATTTGTATGGAAACACAAAAGACCAAGAATAGCCAAAGCAATCTTGAGAAAGAAAAACAGAGCTGGAGTAATCAGGCTCCCTGACTTCAGACTATACTACAAAGCTACAGTAATCAAGACAGTATGGTACTGGCACACAAACAGAAATATAGATCAATGGAACAGGATAGAAAGCCTAGAGATAAACCCATGCACATATGGTCACCTTACCTTTGATAAAGGAGGTAAGAATATACAATGGAGAAAAGACAGCCTCTTCAAAAAGTGGTGCTGGGAAAACTGGACAGCTACATGTAAAAGAATGAAATTAGAACACTCCCTAATACCATACACAGAAATAAACTCAAAACGGATTAAAGACCTAAATGTAAGGCCAGACACTATCAAACTCTTAGAGGAAAACATAGGCAGAACACTCTATGACATAAATCACAGCAAGATCCTTTTTGACCCACCTCCTAGAGAAATGGAAGTAAAAACGAAAATAAACAAATGGGACCTAATGAAACTTAAAAGCTTTTGCACAGCAAAGGAAACCATAAACAAGATGAAAAGATAACCCTCAGAATGGGAGAAAATATTTGCAAATGAAGCAACTGACAACGGATTAATCTCCAAAATATACAAGCCGCTCATGCAGCTCAATATCAAAAAAACAAACAACCCAGTCCAATAATGGGCATAAGACCTAAATAGACATTTCTCCAAAGAAGATATACAGATTGCCAACAAACACATGAAACGATGCTCCACATCACTAATCATTAGAGAAATGCAAATCAAAACTACATGAGGTATCACCTCACACTGGTCAGATGGCCATCATCAAAAAATCTACAAACAATAAATACTGGATAAAGGTGTGGAGAAAAGGGAACCCTGTTGCACTTTTGGTGGGAATGTAAACTGATACAGGCACTATGGAGAACAGTATGGAGGTTCCTTAAAAAACTAAAAAGAGAACTACCATATGACCCAGCAATCCCACTACTGGGCATATACCCTGAACAAACCATAGTTCAAAAAGAGTCATGTACCACAATGTTCATTGAAGCACTATTTACAATAACCAGGACATGGAAGCAACCTAAGTGTCCATCAACAGATGAATGGATAAAGAAGATGTGGCACATATATACAATGGAATATTACTCAGCCATAAAAGGAAACAAAATTGAGTATCTTGTAGTGAGGTGAATGAAACTAGAGTCTGTCATACAGAGTGAAGTAAGTCAGAAAGATTAAAACAAATACCATATGCTAACACATATATATGGAATCTAAAAAAAGAAAAAAAAAAATGGTCCTGAAGAAGTAAATAAAAATGCAGACGTAGAGAATGGACTTGAGGATACTGGGAGGGGGACGGGTAAGCTGGGACGAAGTGAGATAGTGGAACTGATATATATATGCTACCAAATGTAAAATAGCTAGCTAGTGGGAAGCAGCCACATAACATAGGGAGACCAGCTCTGTTCTTTGTGACCACCTAGAGGGGTGGGATAGGGAGGGTGGGAGGAAGACGCAAGAGGAGGGGTATGGGGATATATGTATACGTATAGCTGGTTCACTTTGTTATACAGCAGAAACTAACACAACAATGTAAAGCAATTATACTCCAATAAAGATGTTAAAAAGAAACAAACATGTCCCAGTTAACTATGCTTAGTTTCTTAAAAATGAATTAAACTCTGATAAATACTGTATATTATAAATAGTAACGAAAGTTATCACCACACACACACATACCCATACATATTGGCAGTGTGCAAATTCATAGTATAATTTAAATAAGACTTTAACATAATTCACATATTGTTCTGAATTATGGCAACATTATATAAATAATGGAAACATGAACCACTGACTCAAAGTCTTTCTTTCCGTAATTAATGATGTCAGCTCATTACACTGTATTATGGGCATAATTTGTATGACAAATCCCATTGCACAAATGCAGCATTTCTAAAATGATTTGCTATCATCGAGCCTATATAATTTGCATTTGGCTTATACCCTTTAAGACTAAATGCCATTTTTTGCCAACAGAGTTGTTATGTATATGGTCTGAGAAGAAATCAGGAAAATTCTAAATCACTATAAATTGGGTATATTTTAAGAATATTGTTTCATTCTATATGACATATATTCTATGGATAAGACTCGACCTTTTACTTCAACAAGTATAACAAAAAATCAAGGCTCTACAATTTATTACTTACCTAGCTTTTTACAAGTAACAACTTATCTAAATTTCATTTCCGCATCAGTAAAATCCATGTGTTGATAGTTCAGCTTGAGCCTAAACTATATTCACCACTGGGATTTACAGAGGTATGGAGTTGTGTCATGAGGAAGAAGACCAGGACAGATCCTAGAAAAACACTAGGTACTAGGCTTAGTTACCCACATTACAAACAGATAATGGTGGGTTTGACCCCTTTGTTGTCTATATGCTGATCTTCTTGTCCAGCTTCCCTGACATGATTCTGATCACCCTAGTGATTAGATTTAAGAAAATAGGAAAGATCTGAGTTTTACACAAATCACTAAACTACTCTAAGCATAAAATGGTAAAACTTTGGGACCAAGGGTGAGGTAAAAGATTCTTGAACTTTATTCAAGCTGTTTCAGTTTTGCACACCTTTGGTCAACTCTCAGAGAGAATATTCAGATTTTTTTTTCACTCAACACTCTCTTTTTGCATGCCTATTTGAAGTCAGGCAATGTGCTTGATGTTAAGATGAACACAACTGAATAAAATATAGGACATGCTTTTTAGTAAACCTGTGGGACAATAGCTCTTGATTTAACTCTTCCTTATAATTAGTATTTTATTTTTATCATTGTACTCGTACATCACTACCACCACTACTGCTAATGATACTACTTTAATAATATGAATTATTTCAACAAAGTTTTTAATTGAACCATTCTTCTCTTCTACGGTCTCAAAGCCCATGATTCACTTAAGGATTTTCCATGAGTTTCTATGGTTTGCCATCACCACTGATTCCCAATGTTTTATCACCTACTTGAGCTCCAGATACATATTTCAGGCTATGTACTGGTTACCATATAGACTTACTATAGGCATCTCCAGCTCAGCATGTCCCAAATTGAATAGATGATGATTCATCATCCTTTATTCAACCTACCCATTCTGTCACCTAATTTTGTCAAGTATATTTTAAATATATGTTTTTATTATCTCCTTTTCATGCTCACTTTTATTTATGGAACTCCTGACTTTATCATCTTTACCTCGGCTGTTGCAGTATGTTTCTCATTTACTTCAGTTATTGTAAAAAGCTCAGTTGTCTAATTCCCATATGATTAATTGGCTAATTCTCTTTTGTGAACCTGTCTCCCAGAGTGGGATATGAAGTCACTTCACTTTGAATCTTTTATCATCAAACTATATACCTACTAGCTCTTCAATAGCATTTATCTACTCATTACCTTCCCAGGCCTCCCTCATTCCTTGAAGATTTTGGTAACTGATTCCATGTTGATCACTAACATCTCTCCTGCCATAACCCTTGATGTCAATATCCAGATACATCGTTTTTTCTTAGGCCTTGTCCTAGTTATATAACCTTATCGAGCTACTCAATCCTATCTATAAGAATGTCCTAAATTCGTCATTAACAATAATCACACTCTTCCATAGTCTCAATTTCTAGCACACAGACTCACATCCGCTATTTTACCAGGTGACTTCTTCTCACACCCTGACTCCAAAAATTGTTTGACCCCATCCGGACAAGTAATTTATCCTCTCTTTATTCTTTATTCCCCTCAAGTCTTTATTTTTGCTCCTTTGCCATTTAAATTATTATACTCTCAAACTCATTGCCATTCTCTCCATTTCTATAACTTCCCTGGAAAAGCCCCAACTATAGAAAAAAAAGAAATCAATTTTACCTGCTTTGAGCCTGCACCATCACAGATGAATGTAACTAGGGAAAACACACATGTATCCAGCCATTCTAACTGTTCTTTCTTAATATTAAGGCCACTAACTTCAAATGGGCCTTTGTCCTTTGACTCTTCCATCCTCCTGGATGACTACCTGATAGTTTCATATCCTGCTCAATCCTTCAATGCCTTCTCCCCCATTGTTGCTTTCAACTGATTATCTAGATCCTATTTGAGAATTACAGTAGAAGCAATTTTAAAAAGACCTTCACAAGCTACCACCATCACATCTACTTACCTGTGTCAACATCTAAATGCTCTCCTTTCATTCCTGTTACTGACCTCAAACTGGCTATCCTCCTACCTAAGGCCAATAGCTCCATTTGTGTACCACATCATCTTGTCTACTCAGGGACATCTCATCATCTCTGTTACCTTGCTTGCATCACTGTTATTCCTCTATATATACTGGATAATTTACAACAGCATTCAAACATGTTTAAATCTCTTCTTTGGTAAAGAAAATTATCTCTTTATTCCACATCTTCTATAGGTAACACCTCAATTATCTGCTTTCTTTTATAAGAGCAATCCTCAGAATTGTTCAAGGTGTAATTTTCTCCCTCTCAGTCTTTCTCAAAACCACTTTAATTGGGTTTTTGCTCCCATTGCTACATATAAACTGTTCTTGAAAAGCTCACCAATCTCCATGGTATTCAATCCTAGGGTCACTTTTAAGTCCTCATTTATTTGATCTCTCAGCAGCATTGATCACCCCCTATCTTGAAGCACTTCAAACACTCTGCTTTCTAGAGTCCATATTCCCTTTTGTGGTTCTGGCCTAATATCTCTTTTCCAGGTTTTTTTTTTTTTTTTCCTCATTTCCTTGCTACGGTTAGCAAACTTTTCTGTTTGAAGACTTTAGCAGGGAAATTGTGTTTTGCATTCTCTCCTGGTGATCTTATCCAGTTTCATAGCTACTTATAACATCAACATACTGAGAACTCCCAAATTATATCTAGAGAGCAGATCTTTCTCTTGAACTCCACATTGTGATTTTTGCTGCCTATTTGACACCTATACTTGAATGTTCAATAGGCATTTCAAGCATAACATGCCCCTGTTATGTGTTACTGAATTTTTCTCCCAGTACCACCTGTTCCTACTGAAATTTTCTTCAACTTGGTTTATGGAAACTCCATTTTTCCCTATTTCTTTTACCCAAAATCCTAGTCAGCCAATTTATCTCCTTCTTGCCCACCCCATATACAATTCATCCATAAATCATGTCTGCTGGACTATTTCATACTCTTCAATTGCTATCAGCTGGTCCAAGGCACAATCATCCCTCACCTTGATTTTTGTGATAGCTTATCTGCTCTCCCTATTTCTACCTTGCCTCCAACTTCAGTTTGTTTTCAATGCAGCAACCCATATGATTCATTTGAAATACATATAAAACCAAGCTGTAACCAAGCAGGACCCTATGGGCCTTCCCTGGACAGACCCCTCCCTCACATCTTCTGCTGTAGCTCCTCTGTGAAGTACCCAGATAATAGTATCTGATGCAGATTTCCTGAGTTGTTTTACAGATGCTAAAACCACCACCAAATGAAAGAAATTAACTACTTTGTGATGAGCACGTAGCCCCCAGACTTACTGGAGCCTGAGGATTGATCTTGTTAACTCCTGTGACACCACCCTGTTACCTCACCATCAACCAATCAGAGAATCCTGCAGGAGCTGATCACACACCCACGACTCCCCGCCCTCACCTTGCCTTTAAAACTGCCTCTCTGAAGCTCATCTAGGAGTTTGGGTTTTTTGAGCCTTAGCTGCTGTGGACTACTTGCTTGGTGCCCTGCAATAAATGCTGTACTTTCCTTCACCACAACCCAGCGTCAGTAGATTGACTTTATTATGCGTGGGCAAGTGGACCCAAGTTTGACTCGGTATCAAAGCCATTCCTTGCCCCAAACCACCCATTGACTTCTTATCTAGGTGAGTACCAAAATTTTTGCAATGATCTACACGGTCTGGGTTTTGCTTACTTCTGTGATCTTACCTTTCATCTCTCTGAGTTTCAATCACTATATTCCTAACTCTTTGATCTTCACATACTCTTTAAAATGTTACTATCTCAATAAGGCTTTTCCTGACCACTATATTTCAAATTTCAGCCTTACCCGCAACAGCACTTCTCTGCCATATTTTTAGTAAGATTTTTACCATCTGATGAACTGTATATTTCACATATGGGTTTGTTATGCATTTCATCCCCACTTCTGCTGCCTACCATCCATTTAGAATTTAAATTCCATGAGGGCAGGGATTTTTATTTTGTTTGCTTGTGTCTGCAGCAGTGCTTATAGATAATCACGTACTATTTATTGAATAAACAAATTAATGAAGAAATAAATTAACAGATGAGCAGAGTTGAAGGAAAAAATGAAGCATTCTCCTAATTTGTGAAAAGATCACATGTTTACCTAGCATTAAGAGTGCTTTCCTTGACCTACCTGGGGAATGAAATAGAGGACCATCACGATTCCAAGGTTTGGAGGTAGGAAGAAGCACGCAGCAGCACTGCTAAATCGGCTTGAAGAAATCGAGAATTGAGTCTTAAGAAGCCACTAACAGGGCAATTTAACCATTGCCACTTTTGCTTTGGAAGTCATCTTAAATATTGGCGATAGTCGATGGTGAGGATTGGTGGATTTTCCTACTTTGTTTTGGATATTAAAAACTAAGTCACTGCAGAAACTGGAGAGTGGGTATTAGGTATTTTTAGGGGACACTTTTATCTGTTTTAGAATGATCTTTCCTACCTTCTGTTCATTAATAGAAAACTTAGAACCCAATATGTAGCTCATCTTCATGTATATAACACTTCAGACATCTGTTTTGTGTATATGTAATTCACATGAGATTCATTTAAGAAATAAGGCAATGAAAATAGTAACACTTCTTAAATATACCTAAACAGTTCTCAGAATAACACTGTTTAATTATTTAGCAACATTTTGGGGATTTCATGGTGGCAGCACAGTTCAGCCATCCTCCCTGGTGATAAGCAAATGGGACTACAAGATGATACAAAGAGATTAAATGGACAGCATTCATTTCTCACTTGTTACATAAATGCTCCTAGTGTTCAATATAATGAAGAAGGAAATCAGCAACACTGGCAGACTACAGGGGTAACAGCAGGGGCAGATTAAGCTACTGAGAGGTTCTGGGGAAATATAGTAAGGAGTTCTGATTTTGAATATGAGGGAAAGCTCATACAGACCGCAGACTCTTTCCAAATTCTAAAATTTGAGATTCTGAGAAGAGCATCAAAAGTTTGGTGACTCAGAGAACTATGTGTAGCAATTAACACAAACTCTGAGAAATGTTTGGAGAATGGCGACGGTCCACAGTATAGGGCATAAAGCTGGGGAGAGTCCTGGGGAATGTGGCTTCCTGGTGCAGGAGAGCTCTGGGGCCAACAGATGAGGAAGAGCCAAGTACACAAAATAAACATGGGCCCACTCGATTTATATTACGTTCAAGAGAACTTGGGTTCCTCACTTCTCTTTAAGCCTG
The DNA here is from genome assembly GCF_028023285.1 of Balaenoptera ricei. Taxonomy (NCBI): domain Eukaryota; kingdom Metazoa; phylum Chordata; class Mammalia; order Artiodactyla; family Balaenopteridae; genus Balaenoptera; species Balaenoptera ricei. The sequence goes on from NC_082639.1 coordinate 91,884,664, forward strand.
GATTTATTAATTTCCTATTTGCCAGAAGTCAGTTTATGAATTCATGAATTTAGGGAACACTGGCAGAATCCCAACACTTTTTTCCAGCCGTATAGCTGTATCTAGCCTGTAGTTACAGACATAACCTATACGTTTTAATGAGGATAAACAACATTTGAATAAATGTTTTCAACATAAGAGAAGACATTTCAAAACCAAATGTTCGTAGCAAAATTATACCTCCACACAGAGCAGAATTTCAATCACCTGTAGAAAGGATCTCAGTTCACCCCTCTCCTCACTCAGTCTTTCCCTCTCCCATGAACGTCTCTGCACGTTGAACTTTTAAAAACATATTTTAATTTGGTGATAGATTATTAGTAACTTGTGAAAAAAATCACAGATAACAAATTTAAATCATTAAAATTACAAAATATGTTTTTATTTTAAAAAGCAGATTTTCTTCAGAAGCAGAGTGAAAAAAGACTGTCACATTCAGCGTAGCATTTTCAGTCAATATGATGTCTGAGCTTTTGCTGCTGATTCGAAGACACTTTTGGTAGATTCTGGACATCCACCTCACTGTTTCCCAGTTTCTGTTTTCATTGTTTTCCCAATGAGATGGGCAATATCATCACTTCGGTATTTACAACCTGGACTGTGACCCTCCAGTTACAGACAATCAGAATTCAGATCTGTGTTTGCAGAGCCCAGGGAAAGAGTGCCAATAAAGGCTCACATCCTGTATTTCTAAATATTGAAAAATTCAAATCTTCTGACTTTGGCAAGTAGCTCTTCATAACATCTAGAAGAAGGCCAGGTTAAAATGCATAATTTCAGACTCTTGAGTTTTTTCACCAGGATGAGATGGCACAAGGGGAGCCAGTTCCTTGGCCCAAATATGCTGCTCTTGTTTTCCAACTCCTTACTGTGTCTTGACCACAATGTGCATATCCATACTCATGTGCATGGTTGTGGCTACCTTGTTTCTGCAGTCCAAGTTCTGTCAAATACTCATGCGAGTACCTACACCTTATCTGGCCTCGTGCTTAGTGATTTGAATATTAGAAGTGAGTAGGCTCTGGAAGTAGGCTTAGAGTCATTTTGATAAGGACTTTTGGGATCCCAGATACCTAAGACATGACCTAAAGGGGGAGGCATGGGATACAGGTGGAAACATCTTTTAGACCTTGAGACTCTTTGCTGCATGGGGAGTCAAAATCCCAGCGGAGAGCCAGAGTGGGTTCCTTAGGCCTTTGCCCAGGTATAAGGATGTTACTGGTTAGGCCTATAGTTTAGAGATTCTTTCTAAATAAAATATATATAGTTTTTAGTCTTACTGGTAGGAGTAAACAGAGTTGATTAGATTAATTCACATGTACTGAATTCTAAATTTTTATCATTATAGTACTAATATTATTATTATTACTATGTTATTCCTACTGAAATTTACATGATTTTTTAAAATTTTTTAACAACTTTATTGAGGTATAATTGAAATTTTAAAAATCCCTACCTGTTTAATGTACATAATTTGAGTTTGAGCATATGCATACATCCATGTTATATAAAAATCTTTAAGAAAACAAATTTTATATATAATATATGGATAGATAAATATCATATGAGATAGATACCAACTTTGTAGCTCTTGACTATTACTTATTTTCCCCTTTATCCTAGTTTCTAAAATTCTTCTCCTCATGCAAAGCTGTCACTGAGTGAGGGATATTGATAGAACACTCATGAAATGTGACTGGTAGAGTAATTGAATCCACACAATTCATTTAACTTGTAAGGAAACTATAATAGTTTCTGGAGGGATTTATTTATGTCTTTTTCTTGTACAAGTGCTGGATTTGGTTACTTTGTAGAATGAGTAGGGTCATTATACAATTTAGCATTAAGGAAAAAAATTCTTTTTGATCTCATTGGTTGAGTTACTTCTCTAAAGTAACAGCTTAAGAGATGTTTTGATGATACCAGAAAACTTAAAAATCTCACTAAAACTATGAAATCTAAAAATTACATTCATAGAATCTAAATTTAGTCTTCATGTCATTTAGATTCACTTGTTAAATTCCCCATGACAGTAGAATATTGGCTTTCATTTAGCAAGATTACATGAAGTTATCAAAATGTTCTAAACAATTGACTTTCTTTTCAGAAGTGATATGTCTTTTGCTTTGTTCAAAGTTGGATCAGTGTGGTTTGACTCAACATGCATACATTGTCATTAAGTCCAGGTTTTGTTCATTATTTAAATAATTATTTTAAAAGTTAATTATAATTGTAATGTATATATAATTTTTCAGTTTTATTGATATATAATTGACATATAGCACTATATAAGTTTAAATGTACAGCATAATCACTTGAATTACACATATTGCAAAGTGATTACCACAATAAGCTTAGTCAACATCCATCATCTCATAGATATAAAAAACAACAAAAAATATTATTTATATATATAAAAGGTAAGATGTCCCACTGCATCAATATTACAAGGAAAACACTGGATGAAATTCGTGTATGTCACATAATGGAGGAGGACTCAAACAAAGTAGTGAGATTGCAATCATTTGCTTTAAACAATTTAATTAACTTACACTTCTATGGCCAGGCAGAGATACTTTTGGCCACCTTCATAATGGGAAACAGTTTACAAAAGTCTTCCTGTGTACAAAGCATACCTCGGATGCTATCAAGAGAAAATATTGTATGTTCACCAAACTGTGTAAGTTAATTGACAATGTCAATATACAAGTATTGACCACATAGAAATTGCAGGTAGTAAATGAGGAGAAGATGAAAATCAATTGTTCTAAGAAGAAAATGCATATTACACCTGGCGGCTCTGTTTAATGGAAACTGTGAAGTAGGGTGTTAGAAAGTCATATGCGAAAGGAGAAGAGAAGTTCATGCTCAGGGAGAGGGATTTGCATCCAGATTTCTCCCCTAATTAGCTTCTCCTGTTGAGATTATCTGAGCAAGCTGTAATGGATATAAGGAGTTAAGTGCTGTAAGGTTATAAAATTGTGGTCAGGGGGCTTCCCTGGTGGCGCAGTGGTTGAGAATCTGCCTGCCAATGCAGGGGACACCGGTTCGAGCCCTGGTCTGGGAGGATCCCACATGCCGCGGAGCAGCTGGGCCCGTGTGTCACAACTACTGAGCCTGCGCGTCTGGAGCCTGTGCTCCGCAACAAGAGAGGCCGCGATAATGAGAGGCCCGCGCACCGCGATGAAGAGTGGCCCCCGCTTGCCACAACTAGGGAAAGCCCTCGCACAGAAATGAAGACCCAATACAACCATAAACAAATTAATTAATTAATTTAAAAAAAAAATTGTGGTCAGGATTATGGAGTTGATATGAGGTGTTAATAACCAGGTGTGGGTAGAAGGGAGGCAAGGAAGCCAGGGCATGGGCTATTCACTCAATAACACAGAGATTCTCAATTCTGCCTGTATACAGAAGTACTTCAAGAACTAAAAATGCTTTAGTTCTACCCAGATCAATTTACTCAGACTCTCTGGTAGTGGTTTCTGTGTAGTTTTATTTGTGTTTTAAAACTCCGTGTAGCCAGTGTTGAGCAACATAGATTTAGAATTATGATAGAAACAGGAACAGGAGAGTTGTCACCGAGAAAGGTACCTAAGTCTTCAAAAAAAAAAAAAAAAAAGTGCAGCTGTTACTAGGATACAATTAGTCAATGGATTATTATTATATACCCATTAACTGATCATGAAGTGGAATCATAAAAGCAGTATACAAAATGTTTTATAATCTATGATTACAACCATAAATATGAATACTATATACTAATTCTATTTTAAATATAAAAATGTAAACATTTATTTAATTAACATGATAGGATTATGGGATAAAATATTTCATTTTCTTTAATGTTACCACAATGGTGCTTTAAAAATGTTTTTAAAAATAAAATTTAAGATATTACTTAAGAAAAAATTGGTTTATCAACATGCGACATCTGAATTTAGCTTTTTTTTTTAAACATCTTTATTGAAGTATAATTGCTTTACAATGGTGTGTTAGTTTCTGCTTTATAACAAAGTGAATCAGTTATACATATACATATGTTCCCATATCTCTTCCCTCTTGCATCTCCCTCCCTCCCACCCTCCCCATCCCACCCCTCTAGGTGGTCACAAAGCACCGAGCTGGTCTCCCTGTGCTATGCGGCTGCTTCCTACTAGCTATTTTACATTTGGTAGTGTATATATGTCCATGACACTCTCTCACCCTGTCACATCTCACCCCTCCCCCTCCCCATATCCTCAAGTCCATTCTCTAGTAGGTCTGTGTCTTTATTCCCGTCTTGCCACTAGGTTCTTCATGGCCTTTTTTTTTTTTTTTTTTCCCTTAGATTCCGTATATATGTGTTAGCATACTGTATTTGTTTTTCTCTTTCTGACTTACTTCACTCTGTATGACAGACTCTAGGGCCATCCACCTCACTACAAATAACTCAATTTCATTTCTTTTTATGGTTGAGTAGTATTCCATTGTATATATGTGCCACATCTTCTTTACCCATTCATCTGTCAATGGACACTTAGGTTGCTTCCATGTCCTGGCTATTGTAAATAGAGCTGCAATGAACATTTTGGTACATGACTCTTTTTGAATTATGGTTTTCTCAGGGTATATGCCCAGTAGTGGGATTGCTGGGTCATATGGTAGTTCTATTTGTAGTTTTTTAAGGAACCTCCATACTGTTCTCCATAGTGGCTGTATCAATTTACATTCCCACCAACAGTGCAAGAGTGTTCCCTTTTCTCCACACCCTCTCCAGCATTTATTGTTTGTAGATTTTTTGATGATGGCCATTCTGACCGGTGTGAGATAATACCTCATTGTAGTTTTGATTTGCATTTCTCTAATGATTAATGATGTTGAGCATTCTTTCATGTGTCTGTTGGCAATCTGTATATCTTCTTTGGAGAAATGTCTATTTAGGTCTTCTGCCCATTTTTGGATTGGGTTGTTCGTTTTTTTGTTATTGAGCTGCATGAGCTGCTTGTAAATCTTGGAGATTAATCCTTTGTCAGTTGCTTCATTTGCAAATATTTTCTCCCATTCTAACGGTTGTCTTTTGGTCTTGTTTATGGTTTCCTTCCTGAATTTAGCTTTTGATCAAGATTCCTTGGTAACCAAACTCAGGGAAAGGAAACAAAAATCATTTCTGTAGGGAATAACCTCGTTTTTTCATGAAAGAAAGCCTGATCAGATTTCCTTTACTTCTCTCTGGGAAATGCCAATGTCATTGCTACACCTGCTCACCAAGCAAAGTCAGCTCTCCAACTTCCTTCTTCTTCCATCTTGAACCCTTCCCGTATTTGTATTAATCATTGCAATCATGGCAGAGTGCAACTTTATTTAATGAGCAAGTTTTTGACCAACTACTGTCCTACTGAGTTTTGGATATTCTTGAAGATGTGAGGGATACCGAGAGTAAGGTCAATATCACAAGGTTATGGAGAATATGGAATTTGGACTCATGTAAGCCTGGGTTCAACTGTTACTCCCATCTTAAAGTGCCAACACCACAACAAACACCACTCACACTGTTCAGCCCTCCCTATCCTGCATTACTCAGTTAACATGTTTAATGTCTCTCTCCCCATCACTATAGCACATGCCACATGGTGACAAAACTTTTATGTCTTCATTTACTGACTTATCCCTATTGTCTAGAATATTTGGCTTATAACAGGCTCATGGAAGGTGCTCAATAATATTTATTAAATAAGGGAATTCAGAAACGGCATCCCAGTGTCATTTTGACTCCCTATCACTTGCTACTTCTATAGTTTTGCCTAAGGTCCCAGAGTCGGTAAGTTACAAAGACAGAATTTAAACACTAGGTTTACATGAGTCCTAATTCCATGGTCTTGTTGATTTTTTAAGCAGCAAGGCATGGTTTTATCTCAAGGCCTTTGCATTTGCCATTTCTTCAACTTGGACTGCTTTTCTGGCAGATAACATGATGGTTTTTTCCCTCACTCCCCTCTGCTCTTCACTCAAATGCCAGAATATCAAGACCAGTATGACTAAGACAGAGTGACTAGACATGTCTTTTCTCTAAGCGAGATGGGGAGTCACTGTAACAAAGAATACAATTACTTGGTTTATGCTTAACAGGATCACTCTGACTGAACTGTTGGGACTAGGCCAAAACAGGAAATGTCAGAGCCTTGTCATAAATTACTGAATTAATCGAGAAGACATGATTGGACAAGAGTCATAACATAGGTGTGAAGTGATGGAGCTTGGTTATATGTTGATTATAGAGTTAATGGGTTTTACTGTTAGAATAGATAAGATATAAGATAAAAAGTGACTGATGGTTAATTCTTAGGCTTTTGGTTTGAGGAACTGGAAAAATAGGGCTGTAATTGATCCAGAAAAGTACAGAGAAACTGATTTGGGGTGGAGGAGAGATCCAGGAGACTAGTACTGTTCATGTTAAGTTTAATATGATTTTTAAGTGGTTGTGGTGAGTAAACAGTATGATACACAAGTGTAGAGTTCAGATATTTAAATTAGGAAGTCATCAACATAGAATATTTGAAGTGACTCAAGGAGATTACCAAAGGAGTGAATACAGATGGAGAGGAAAAGATGTATTAGGACTGAATCCTGGGACATCAGTGTTTAAGACATTGAAGATATAAGGAGGAACCAGCAGGCAGACTCAGAAAAGATCAGCTGGGGTCGGAGGATGAATATGTGAAGTCTTAAAGCCAAGTTCCCAGGAGGAGGGAGTGATGAATTGCATCATGACTTTTATAAATCAAGAAAAAGGAGAAATTAAGAACAGAGTATTGGATTACATTCTACTTCTTTCTACACGTTGGCTGAATTTTCTCATACAGACATCCTCCATATGACTGGAAACATAGTCATTAGAATGTCCTATATTTCATAATTTTTCTACCATAGAGACCAAAAAGGTTCTCATGCTTCAGTTCAAAAGTTCTGAGTAAGATGTCCACTTCCAGGTGTATAAACTTTGGCCCATGAGAATGGTGCCAAATAAAATGCCAGTTTGGCTTTTTCTCCATGGCCACCATCATTCCACAGTTATAAAAAGTAAAGGAACTTTTTTAGGACAAAATTACAGATTTCTACTATAATCATTAATTAATAAGATTTACCATGTACATAGACTTATATATATTTATTTTCTTATTCTCTCAGAAGAAATAAGAGTAAATCAGGCAGTTTTATGTTAGTGCTTTTGTTGGGCATGTAAGTAGTCCTCAGTACACAGGTCTTTGGGACAGTACTGCACTTTAGCTGCCTAAGTAATCCTTGATGTCTCTCCGATTTAAAAAAAAAAAATTATCAAGAGACCTCCTAATTTCTCTACTTCTACCTAATTTAAACTTGCATTTTTAGTTCACAAAAATTCTGTAAGGTAGATGATGTTTTCACTAAATTATAAATGAATCAACAAACGTAACAAAAATGTAAAAAAAAAAAACCCACCTTTTTCAAAGTTAAGCAACTTAACCAAAGACATATAGCTAATAAGTGTTAGGATTTGGATGTAAGTCTGTTTAAATTAAAAAATATATGCTTTTCTCAACCTTGACACATTTTATTTTTTTATCTTGTTTGACTTGCTAAACTCTGTGTGCTATTGTTATATTAACATCTGGTGTTGTCTCTCTTCAGTAAAGCTCACATTACTCATGTTCTGGTTAATATGGGATCGAGATCTAATATCAGCTGTAAGGTACAAGAATTATAAGAGGTCTCATGACATAGGAGAAAAACAAGTTTTGGAACGAGACAGACTGGGTTCAAATGTTGACAACTATTTCATAGCTGGGTGTAATTAGACATAATATTTAACTTCTATGACCCCAATGCCCTCATCTGACACATGAGTATACTGTTGTACCAGCCTCATGAAGCTGTTTGAGCATTAACTAAAATAACATATAAAGTATCTAGTGCAGTTCCTAACATACAATGTGTGCAAAAAAGCACCAATCCCAAGAGCTACCAAAAGGAAGAGGGAGAGGCTAATGCCTTACAGGGTCCTGACAATTGACTGGAACTGAACGGCTTATTACAAGAGAAGAGGATCTTAGAAGTCTGCAAGTTTGATTTGTAGAGAACTAGCTTTATAATTCAGGTGGTCTAAGTAAACTCCATGGGATGGAGATAGAAGCGAGGATGAGTTGTCACAAGTATCAAGATCTTTGATGCAGTATTGGTTCTTGGTAAAAGGCAGATTGTGTGCTCACATTAACACTGGAAACAGGACTTAGTGCCTTTGTGCATTGAGAACTACTAGGAACTAGGCATAGGAATATAGTTATGAGCAAATCTCTCTGGTATATTTTGCAGGACTCCAGTCTTAGTATGTATATATAGTGAAAATTGGTGCTTTATATTAAGAGGCAGTTATCTGGATTGGCCTTTTACTGTGGGAGGTTTGGAAAATCAGCTTTATCTCCAAGATTATATAAGGTCCATAGGATTATATTCACCCTTGGTCAAAAGGCAGAAAATTATTTCTGGCTTTCACTAATCTGTACTCTACACTGGAATTTCTTGGCTCTGGATTTGTGATAGGCTGAGCCTAAAATTACCAGATTAATTTTCTTCATAATTGGGCAGGTTAGAGGAAAAGTAGGAATGGCTAATAGACTTTCATCTGAGATTCTTTCATTCATGTGTGTAGACATATCAGAATTTTTAGATGCATTGTGGAATAAGTCACATAATATGGGGGAAATTACATTTCAGGGGAATGAAGTGAAATAAATTGCTATAAACCAAATTATTTTATATAGATGATTGACTACATTAAAACTGAATAGCTTTTGGATTATTGTCTGGAAATTACAAGTCTTGGGTTTATGTATACTTTAATAGCAGAGAGTATGAGAATCCTGGTTTTCTGCTGAGCATGGAAAATTCAAAACAGTGAAAAGCAGACATTTTACTCATTTCATTTCTGCTGCCATGCACTAGAATCAAACTCAGTGAACTAATTTCCCCCTACCCATGATTCCGTCAAATGAAAAGAAAGTTAAATATCTTATATCATCAACTAAAGATCATGTATTCAGTTAAGGATTATTAATAAGATTTTTCTCTGTGAAAAATCCAACTGCTTGTGATTTTGATTATTTTGTTTCTAGAACATGGAAGGTGTCTATTGTTCATATTCCTGAGAATTAAATATATCAGGAGTTTTAATTAAACACAATGACTGTGAATCTGATTTCTAAAATCAGATAAATTGTACTTTTAGTTAATAGTTTTTTTAATGCCATAGAATTATTTTCAATCAGACATTCCTAATGTGAAACTGGTATAATCCCTAATTTATTAAAATTCATAACACAGTATAAAAGGTATCATCAGATATTTTAATTCCAAACAGATTAATATTATATCTTTAGTTACTAGAAATAACTGAAGATAACTGATTAAATGTTAAATGTTATTAAATAACATTTAATAACTGATTCTGAAGATCAGTGAAAATGTATTAAAGTAGGAATCAGCAAGTGAAATTAATTCAGTATATCATGTCATTTCAAAGATAAGTTCAACTATGCTGAACATCTGAATAATGAAAAAAAACCATACAAAATAAACTAACATAATTGAGAACAGAGTTAAATACAAGTGGAATAGATACTGAGTTGTTGAAATATACAATCAAAAGTAAATCCTATGGAGATCCACTTCTGGTAATAGAGACAGCTTGTTTCATATAGATTTTTTCCATGAAGTAAAAATAAAAACTATAGGGAAAATATTTTGTTTGAAGGCAATAGAGAGTAGAGAAACACAGGTAGAAACCGAAAAGAATACAATCCATAAAAAAAGATAACCACACTGGGTGATATTCACATTTATGTAGCTTTCTTCCTGAGAGCATTGTCTTGTCTGCAAGCAGTTGGGTAGCTAGAACTCAAGCAGTAATGCATAATCCTTTTGGCTTGAAGTGTCAGAAGATAAATTTTGAGATTGTCTGGGTGACTAGAAATTGAAGGGTGGGGAATAATGCAGGAGGAAACCACAGAAGTGTAGCACCTGATATCTGCAGATAATGCATCTCAAATCCTTAAGTGACCTCTGAACTACATACCTACATATGAGTGGGAGAAACTCTAAAGAACCTGGTAGAAATAAACATTTGTGAGGTAAAAACAAAACAAAACAAAACAAAACAGAAATTTCCATTTTTGCCATCAAAGGAAGCAGAATTTGGAATTTGAGCTCCTCAGAAGAGCTTGATAAACATCTTGGGCTTTCTAATAACTGACACAATCAAATTAAAAGTGAACATTAATTAACTGCCTACTAGCATAAAACTATTCTTCAAAAGAAGATATAATTGAGAATCTCTAAAACATTTTATTCAGTGTCTGTCACACAAAAATTATTTGAAATGGAAAGAAATAGGAAATTCTTTCTCATATTTAAGAGAAATGAAATCAAAAGAAACATACCTAAAGATGGCTTAGATATTGGATTCGCAGACAAGAACTTTAAATCAGCTACATTATGTTCAAGGCTTAAAGAAAAAGATGAACCAATAGGGAATCTCAGAAGAGAATTGGATTGCATGGGGAAAAAAATAAAAATTTGAAAACTGAAAAGTGCAGTCTTAAATGAAAATTTCACCTGATGGGCTTTATAGCAGATTGGAGGTGGCAGAAGACAAATAGTGAGCCTGAAGAGATCAAATAATGTCTGGGTCAATACCAAGTGATATAACATCTATGCAGTTTGAGTCCTAGAAACAGAAGGGAGAGAGAATAAGTGAGAAAAAATATGTGGAGAATAAAAACCCTGAAAATATCCCCAATTTGGTGAAAAGCATGGGTTACAGAGCCAAGAAGATTGGCAAACCCCAAGAAGGATAAATACAAAGCAAATCACACATAAGCACATTTAGTCTAGGTGCTTAAAACTAAAGATGAAGAGAAAAACCTTGAAAGAAGCCAGAGATAAAGAGCATATTCAAACACAGGAACAATGACACTAATGAAATGTGTCAGTAAATATATACTTTCACTTTTTAATAGGGAAACTGACAACTTAGAACAAGTTATAACATATTTTGGGGTTTACAGCATTAGTAGATATGAAATATATGACAGAAATGGGATAAAATGGTAGGTTGCTAAGTGGAACTGTATGTTAAATCTCATATTTTAATTGAAGTGATAAAATATTAACTGCTATAAGAAGACTGTGAAAGATAAGGATGGCTATTTTAATCCTTTGAATAACCATCTAAAATTATTAAAAATTTTACTTGAAAGTTAGTAGAGCAATTAGAAGGAATGATTAAAAATATGTAATTTACTGGAAAATTCTGTGTATACAAGTCACTATTAATGCAATAAAAAGAGAGAAAACTACAATATAAATTGACAAAAGACTTGTAACTAAAACATATAAAGCATTCCTAGAAATCAATAATAAACATATTCTTTGGCACTTTCTTAAACTTTTGCGTATGCTTATCCCATGAGCTAGTAATTCCATTCCTAAATATTAGGTTGGCCAAAAAGTTCGTTCGGATTTTTCCATACAAAAACCCAACCCAATATTTACCCAAGAGAAATGAAAACATATTTCCACAAAATGTCTGGCATAAGTATGTTTATAGCTTTACTCTCAGTAGTCACACATTTCAAAATAACCCAGATTCCATCATAAGGGGATGGATAAACAAATTGTGGTATATTTACTCAATGGAATACTATTCCATATTAATAATAATGTACCACTGTTCTAACAATATTAATAAATTGAAAAAATATGTCTAGCAAAATAAGACAATCACAGAAGAGTTCATACTATTTGGTTTCATTTTAGCGAAGTTCAAAAAAAAGGCAAGATAAATATTTAGCAATAGAATTTGGAAAGTGAATGCTTATTGGGGTTGGGGATTGGCTGGATGGGGAAATATGAATTTTATGAGGTGATGTAAAACTTCTGTTTCAATAAGGGTTTTGGTTAGACAGGTATATATAATAAGACTAATCGAATTGTAAAGTTAAGATCATCATTTCACTCTATGCAAATTTTGCCTCAATGAAAAAAAATCTTGCAATATTATTAGACTCCTTGAAGTTTTCTATGCAGGTTTTTTTTTTTTTCCTGCTAATATTCCTGTTCGGTCAAATAATTTTTAAAGTTATTTTTCATCAGCTTAGAAGTAGTTTCATACATTTTTATTTCATTATTATTACTTTCATTTATTATTTATAAAGCATCAATAATTAATGTGATAGTCTACAAATAAAGTTCACATATCAAAGACCTTGCCATTCAAAAATGAGAGATAGTTTGAAACCAAGAAGTGCCATGTTGTAAATGTAAGCAAACATAAGATTAGGTTACATCTGTTTTCTTGCTTCTTTATCTTTTGTTATTCTCCCTGTATTTTTTTGCTATTAGAAAAAGAAATTGTTATTTAAAAAGTTTTAAGATGAAAGTTCACAGATGACTTAAGAGATGCACGTAGGCCTGCAGCCTAGGGGATTTCAAAGTGGATAGCTATTCAAAGTCTTTTTCAACAGATAAATGAAAGACAATGGATCCAAGTGGAAAAAGTCTTTGCATCAAATTCACTAAAAGATGGTAATGGGAAATGCATGTTAACATTTGTCTTATACCTGCTCTGAATGGCTCTCTCAGAGCACGCTCTCTCTCTCTCTCCCTGTGTATGTATATATGTCTGTGTGTGTGTATAATACATATTTTATATTATGTATATATACATATAATATGTGTATGTATACGATGAGTTTATATGTACATATATACAGATACATATACAGAGAACATACATATACTCATAGTTTCTATTCAATATTTTTTCAATTAGTATTTTATTAGGCATGTTTCATCTCTAACTTTCACTGAGTTAATTTGAATTTATAAATTCATTTAATATTTGTGAAGTTAAAATTAAAATCTCTTCTCATGTTTTCTATGTACGTAATGGGGATAATAATAGAAAATATCATATAATGTTGCTATTTATACATTGCTAGAAGAGGGACTGACACATTACTACCCTACACAAGTCTTCTATTATTATTCAAATTATTAAATTTATCTTAAATTTTCAACAATATTGCTGTTTTTCAGTTGTTTGTTGTTTATGTGAATAATTTCTACTTTTTTCTTACTGCTTATGGCCTAGAAGCTTAAGAAGGCTTTTAAATCAAATTCATGTTTATATCTACAGGAATGATTCAATCTATGTAACAGTAAACTTAAAAAAAAAAAGTAGGGGAAAAAAAAGAATTTCTTTGGTATTTTCCTTTTAATCTAAGAAGCAATATTTTCTCTTTTGTTGTGAGTTCAAGAGAAAGAATCAGTTGAGAAAACATAATAAGTCACAGCTTCAGTAATGTATTTATTGTGTAAGTTCTTAAAAAGAAACAGATAACTTAGACAACATATATTTACAGTGTATTAAAACTAGGTGAGGCATTGATAGAGGGGACATACATAAGTATGAGAGCTCTGTTCTCTTTTTTTGTTTATTTAATTATCTTGATCTCACTTCTACAAAGAGATGAAACAGCCTTTAGAAAATTTAGGCTGAAAGATATATTCTATAAATCATGAAACACCCTCTGCAAGACCAGGCCCTTTTATTACCCGCATCTTTAAGCCAGTTCTAGTATCAAAGCAAGTTTATACTATCTTTGAACACCTTGAGGCCAGATAATTCTCTTCGTGGTCTACATAATTGTAAGCATGGTCTTCATGGCCATTAGCTCTGATGGGGAGAACTTTTTTTTTGTCTCCCAGTGACCATATCATGTTCTGCAAGTTGCATTTACTCTATCTGAAAATATTTTTTGAGCGTCTACCATCAGGCACTGAGCTGGACATTAAGGACACATCAGTGAAAAACATGGCCTCTTCCTTCAAGAACTTCACATTTTGGGGATAGCAGAGAGCAAAGAGGAAGACAGATATGTGCCAGATAGTTTACTATGTGCTAATATAAACTTATGCACCAAGTGCTATTGAGTACATGGCAAGTTCACAAGAAATGGCCTGGGAAATTAAAGTAACATTCAAGGAATGTTTATTGAGGTTTGTGTGTTTGTTTGTTTTCCCCTCCAAGAGGGTAAGTGGCTGATTAATGGAAAACACATAATTTTGTCAGGTGAAGAGGGAGGATTGGCATTGGATACACAGGAGCAGCATGTACTAGAGTCAAGAGTGTAATTTATGCTTTGGAAACAGCATGCAAATCATTGAGTGTGTCTGGAACAATATCAGCAGTTTGAGACAGCGAGATAGCCAGAGATCATAAAGTAAAATATCTAGAATATCATTCTAAAGAGTTTAGAAAGACAAATGGGATACTAAGTTTAATAAAAAAAAGTGACAAGACCAGTAGAAAGACAGCTCTAGCAGATGATTTGTGGATGTATCTTAGGTATGTGACACTAGAAGCAGAAAGATTGCTGATATTACAGATAATAAGTTTTTAGTTTGTAAGCTAGTATCTATGATCTTAGAAAGAATGAGGTATTCAGAACATAAAATTGAAAAAGCTGTGTGATCAATAGAATGTGTGAGACCAGGTAGCGGGACCAAGTTTCTGACTTTGATGATTACCATGTGAAATCTCCATTTACCAATGTAAGAAATGAAGAAAGAGGAGATGGACTATATGGGGACTAAGATGGTGATTCCAGTTAATTCATTTATTCAGCAGAAATTTATTGAGAATTTACTATGTGACAGAAGCTTAACCCTTTAAGAGGATACTTCCTAGTGGGAAAAATAGGCAATATAGAAATACAGAAATTATATATATATATAATATATATATGTTATATATATATATTATATATATATATATATAATATATATATATATATATATAAAGTATTTTTGATGGTGGTAATATAATGGCTAAAAGTGGGCTAGGGAGAAGAGGAATGTACCATAGGTTGTAGTATCATGTGATATTGTCAGGAGACCTCACTAAGAAGAAAATATTAGAGGAAAAGCCCAGGGCAAGAAAAGGAATAAGTTAGAAGCTATCCAACCTGGGAATGAAAGGGAAATCGCTATGCTGCGGGGACAACCATTCTAAGTCCCTGTTGTGAGAATATGCGCAGCAAATTGGTGTATGCTCAAAGAGGCCAGAATGGTTGCAGCCAACAGAACAAGGCATAAAGTATCAGGAAAACAGAATGTTTGAGAGGGTGAAGTTAAAGAATTATTTAGAGCTTTGTGGGCCAACATAGGACTTTAAGTTTTTGCATGAGATGGGATGCCATCAGAGTATTTTGAGCAGGAGAGTGATATGATCCAACTTTTCTTTAAAAAAAAGAAGAAGAAGAAGAAGTTGTTTTAGGGCTGTCATGTTGAGACCAGAAGGGGCAAATGGTGGAAACAAAGAGATTCATTTTTAGACATTCACAAATATCATCAAGAAATTATTGTAGTTTAGGCCATAGTAATAGAAGTAGGGGTAAAAAGAAATTGCCAGAGTCTGTGGGAGTTCCCTGGTGTCCAGTGATTAGGACTCAGCACTTTCACTGCTGTGGCCCCAGGTTCAATCCTGGTCAAGGAACTAAGATCCCACAAGCTGCGTGGCATGGCCAAGAAAAAAAAAAAAAAAAGAAAAAGAAATTGCCAGAGTCTGAAAATATTTTAAAATCACAGGCAAAATAATTTGGAATGTGAAAGAAAGAAATACTAGATAACTGTAAGATTTTACTCGAAGAGATAGAAGAATGAAACTGCTATCAACGAAATTGGGGAAAACTAATGAAGAAATACTTTAGTGTGAGAGTTCAATTTTGGAGAGACAGTTTTGAACATGCTAGGTTTTAGATACCCTCCAGACATCTAAGTGATGGTATATAGAGGAGGAAACTAGATATACCATTCAACAGTTTACTGGATGTCCCAGAGTTGGGCTATAAATTGTGGAGACATCAATATATACATAGTGTGATGGTTGATTTTATGTGTGAACCCGACTGGATCACAGGGTACCCAGATATTTGGCTACACATTATTCATGGGTGCATCTGTAAGGATGTTTCGGGAAGAGATTAGCATTTGAATTGGTAGACTGAGTAAAGCAGATTGCCCTCTCCAATGTGGGTGGACATTATCTAATCCATGAGGGCCTGAATAGAACAAAAAAATGTAGGAAGAGAGATTTTGCTTTCTTTTTGCCTGATTGCACGAGCTGAGACCTTGGTTTTCTCCTGTTCTAGAAATAGGACTTAGATTATTAGTGCTCTTGGTTCTCTGACCTTAGGACTCAGATTGGAACTTAGACCATTGGTTTTCCTGGGTCTCCAGGTTGTAGATAGCAGATCTTAGAACTTCTCAGTCTCCATAATCACATGACCTAATTCCTTATAACAAATCAATCTCTCTTTCTCTCTCAATCTCTCTCATATATATATATATATATATATATATATATATATATATATGGGATATATATATGGGATATATCCCATATATATATGGGAAACAGAATAAGTAGGAGATAATATAGATGATATAGATAAATAGAGATAATCTCCTTTTGGTTCTTTTTCCCTAGAAAATCCTGACTAGTACAGATAGAATTTAAATCAATGAGACTTGATGAGTTTGCTCAAGGAATAAATAAAAAAGAGGTCCAAGGACTAAGCCCAGAGTAATTACAATGTTTTGAAGTCTGGAAAATGAGGAAGAACCTGCAAAGGAACCTAAAAGTTGTATTCAGGTAGAAGAACAAAGAGAAGTGTGTGGTATTATGAAAGTCAAGTAAAGAAAGTTATTCAGAGGAGCGAGTATACTCTCATGCTGTCAGTAACTCAAGCAAGATGAAGATTGAGCATTAACATTTTAGACGTTTGATTTGCCTCACATTTTAGTTGAACGTGAGTTTGTATTATAGAGAAAATTCTATATGTATACAAATTTAAGAATCATTTGTGGTATTTGAAGCCAAAGGTATGGATTAAATTTCCTGAGAAAGTAGCTAATCATGATGTGAAACCAAGAAAATGAATAACCAAATCAAGCTGATGTATTAACACTGAGAGATCAAAGTAGGAAAGTGAAGCATGAAAAAAAAATTCTCAGCTATATTCATGTGTTCATTATAATTCTTTATGTTTATCTTCAAGTATGGCTTTTCTGATTTGATTGCCTTTTATTTCCTTTTATGCCTAATTGTTCTGGCTAGGACTTTGAGTACTATGTTGATAGAAGTAGAGAAGGTGGACATGCTTGTCTTGTTCCTGATCTTAGAATAAAAGCTTTCAGTTTTTCACTGTTGAGTATAATCTCAGCTGTGGATGTGTCATTTATGGACTTTATTATGCTGTGGTACATCCCTCTATATCTAATTTGTTGAACACTTTTATTATGAGAGAGTGTTCAATTACTTTATTACTTTAACAAAATAAGCTTAGGTTGAAACTGGATGTTGTAGATAATAAATTGCAGGAAATATAAAGTCTGTTGTGCTCCTCTGCAGAATTTCTTTCTAGAAGACAGTTAAATTGCTTAGATTCAAACTGAAGTTTTCTCACCCACAATATTAATTTGCTCTATTTTTTGTAGTTTCACACTTAATTTTTTTTAACTCGACTTCCAGAAGTCTCTCTTATATCTTTATAATTCGGTATATAGAAAAAAAATTGGATAAAGATGGTATTTACCCTCTCCATAGTTCTTACTCCTAGGGATTCCTCTAATTTTCAGATGTTGTGCCATCTTTGAGATCTGTTTTCTGATGCTTCAAATCTGTAAATCTATAGCTTTTTGCTACCCAAGCTGAATGCAGTTGGAGGATGCACTCATTTTAGAAGCAACAGGTTCCCACGCACTTTTGTTTATTAAAAGTGGATTTTTCTTTGTTTTCTGCCTGTTGTCTTAGGCTCTTTGGATTCTATCCCAATTGTCAGTCAGGAATTTGGATAAAGTTAATATTCATATTTTTGGGACTCACTTCTCCAGTTTCCCCATAGTCTTACAAACAAGGTCACAGTCAGGATTTTTAATTTTGAACATTGCAATATGTGTGAGGTAGCTTATTATAGTTTTGGTTTGCATCTTACTAGTGACTGATGTTGAACATTTATTGATGTGCTTATTAGCCATTTATATATATTATTTTGTTAAATGTCTACTCAAATGTTTTGCCAAATATATAATAAATTTTAATGTATACATTTTTTGTTTAATATCTGGTCACCTTGTTAAAAGTAAAGTTGTTTTTTACCTTAAATTCCTTAAACTGAAATTGATTTTTCTATATGTCATCTAGTAGAAATCTTATATTGATTATTTTTGATATGACTAACCAATTGCCCTAGCATCATATTGGATTTGTCCATATTTTTCTCAGTAACTTGTGATGCCAGTCAGATATAGATCAAGTTTCTATACATATAGGCTTGTTTCTGAGCATCTAAGCTCCCTATTCTCCCAATAACTTTGTATGTAGAAAACTACTATATACTTTCTTAATATCCATTTAAATACACATTATATATGTATATACATATACATTTGAAACCTTGATATATGATAAAGCAAATCTCCCATATATACATTTTCAAAATTGTCATTCTGGGCTCTTGCTCTTCTACATCAATTAAAGCACAAGCTTCTTAAGTTCCATGAAAAGACTTTGATATTTTAATTAGAGTTACAGAGAATGAATAAATTAAATGCATAACGAATTGGGAGAGCGTTGTCATCTTTATAATATTTTGGTTTCCATGCTTGAATATGACTTTCTTAATGAATTTGAAAAATGTTTTATTATATCCATGTTTTGCATATTTTATTAAATTTAAACCTAAATCCCTTATCATTTTGTTGTTATTGTAAATGGTATCCCTTGTTTTCCTTACAGTTATATTATTTTGAGAGTTAGATGTCAGTATATTAGAAAGAAATTAGTTTTTATATATAATAGATTGACTTTACCATTGCCAACATCACTTATTTCTGTATTTTCAATGTAGACAAGTATATCTTCTGAAAATGATTGAGCTTTTTTATGTTCAAATACATTTATTATGTTTTTCAGTTTTCACTTATCTTAATGCATTGCTTAGAACTTCCAGAGCAGTTTTTACTAAAAACAATAACTGCTAGTATTCTTGTTCCTTGTTTCTAACTTACAAGAAATTACTTCCTAGTGGGAAGTGATTTATAGTTATTTCATTTCCTCCTTCTACTTCTTCCTCCATCACTTCTCTGCCTCCCCCTCTCCTCTTTCTTCTTCTCTGCCCGGTTCACTACTTCCTCCTTTTTCTCCTTGTTCTCTTTTTTCTTTTTCCACTTCCTCCTTCTTTACCCTCTTGCTCTTCCATTTCAGAGTCTTTATTTAGCTCAATTTAAAACCTTTCCTTGAAGTATAAATATAGAAAAATGTGCGCATAAGTGCAAAAGCTCTGTAAATTCACATCTCCCTAGGCCATTTGGTGGCAATTTCATTAAGTATGTCTTTTCAGTGGACTTGTTCATTTAATTTAGTTTTTAAAGTTGTTAGTCACGAAATTTTACATAGTAACCCCTTAAAATTAAAAAAATAACTTCTACACCTCTCTTTTTTTATTGTTCCAAATCTCGTCTGATATGTGTTTCCTTTTTTGGTTGTTTTTGTTTGGAGTTTCTTTCCATTTTTCTCAATTAGATTTGCAATGTTTGGTATTTTTATTTTTCTTTTCAAAGAACTGGCTTTTTATTTTATAAGTCAAACCCATTTAAACATTTTTCTATTTCATTAACTTCTACTTTTTAGTTACATAGTAACTAAAAAGTAGAAGTTACTTCTACTTCTACTACTTTAAGCTTATATTTCATCATATTTGATTTTTTTGCCATTTTTATTTATTTGCTTTGGTGATTTCTGATTACAATACACAGTTATTAGCTAGTGCTTCTAGGATCTAGTCCCTGAGTGCTAACTGAATGTGCAATTCTCACATCTTAGCAAGTCCCCCTAAGTGATAATAAAGCCATTGTGGTTAAGTAATGTTTCTACACATTGGAAAAATTGTAATACCTACAGCTTAAGTAGAGAAAATATAACAGGATTTATATGTTGAAGCCTTTTTTGATAGACAAGGCTGCTTCTAAAATCTAAACCTGTCAGTGATTACCTGGGATTTTCTTCTTCCCTGAAACAACTCAGTGACTCAGATTTCTCCCTTTCTCTCTGTCTCTCACTCTGCCTGTCAAGCTCCCTCTCTGGATTTCACTGTCAGGGCCCCAATATTTGTGGTCTGGGATTTCATTTTGAATTCTTTTCTATTTCTTTATTGTGGTAGCAAGACTTTTGGTAATTAAATGATAATTTTTCCCCTAAGGTGTAGATATCTCTGCACTGGATAATTCCGGATTCTCTTTTTTTCCTTATATTATGGGCAAAAGTTAAACCACGGTATCCATTACCTTCTCAGACAATTGAAAATTAATTTCTGATATATTAAGAAAGTCAGTAGGAAGATCTTAAATTCCATTATTAAAATCAGCAAATTGCTCTCGGCTTTTCATTGATTTCATGTTACACTAATCACTATATTCCCACTCAATCATGGAAGCAAGGGCTTCAGTTGTAAATATTCTTAAAATACAAAGAAATTTACATACAATTGAGATAAATATTTAAAAAAAGAATATGTGTATTTTCATTAAAATCACAAAACTTACATAAAGATACTTTCCCCCCAGACTTAAAGATAGGTCTTTAACTATTATAATTCATAATCCCATTATCATAGGTCTTTGTTGTTAAGATGAAAACTCTTGGGGATGCTTATTTTGCTTATGTTTATATTTACTGAGTGCCACTTTGTGCTGAAAAAGTTGGCTGACTTTGTTTAGAACAATTAATTGTATTGTCCATAAAGAAGAAATGTCTTACAGAGAGAAATATGTCGTTATTTTAAAACTTGAATAGAGTGAATGAAGTTAATCAATAGACATAATCATAAAATACAGATGTATAAAATGAGTGGAGGCTCATTCTGTACTAGACACTATTATGGGCATTCTACATTAAATGGATGTATTTCCTGAAGACATGCTCTATACAGCTGTGTGTACATGAAAATGGGTTATAGAGGAATGAGTCACTAAGAGTATGGTGGGAGACATCAGTAGAGATTCCAGAAAGGGCTTGACATTTAAATTTTATAAAAGATGAGTGAGAGTTTCTTTTTCCTAACAATGTTACTCATACTGAATAGTGCTACTCGTGTTACTTTAGTTTATTTAAAACAGTATGTCTGGAGACTTGGATTCCAAGAAACACCCAGATCCTTAATTTGGATACACTTAAATGAGTCACTTGACCTTGATGAGCTTCATGTTTTAATTTGAAAATTAAAGATCTAAACAAGGAAACAGCTAAATTCTTTTTCGTCTTTACAGTTAAATTAGATTCTTTGAAATTTTTTGTGTTACATACTGCCATGTCACCCTAATTCTCTATTTGAGCATTTACTTCCATTGACATCTGCTTATTCACTTTGGCTCTGAATATAAATTGACCATAGCCCCAATCTCTCGCTCTTCCTTTCTCTCTCTCTCTCTCACTCTCATCAACCAAATTTTAATTCAGTGTTGTAGAAGGAAGTTTAACTAATAATAAAAGTAATCTCCCGATAATCCCATAATATTCATTTGTTATTTTTTAGTTGGTCAGGAAATGCTTCTGCAGCCATTCCATACTGCAGTGCTGCCAAAGGCTCTCAGTAGATACAATTTTATTTCTCTACAAGTTCACCAACTCTCACCAAACATCCCCATCAATGATTTATTTCTTTTCTGTACCATTACTCACTTATTTATTGCCATCTTTATTATCACTTGCTTTCCAGAAGTACCTAGAACCTCCTCTAAAAGCGGAGCAACCTAAAGCCCATAATATAGCAAGAACTAGGCTAAATGGTTAGGTAATAAATTTCCTGTTATAATCTATAGCAGGGTGTTTTAAACTCAGCAAACTTGACACTTGGGGGCTGGATTATTCTTTGTTATGAGAGACTATTTTGTGCACTGTAGGATGTTTAGAAATATCCCTGGCCTCTACCCACAAGACGGCAGCAACACCTCCCTCCCCAGTTGTGACAAAAATGTCTCTGGACATTGTCAAATGTCCTCTGTGACCCATAGGGTTACCAGATAAAATGCAGGATACACACTTAAATTTTAGTTTTAGATAACCAAAAAAATGTTTTTTTTTAAATTTAAGCATATTCCAAATATTGCATAAATCAGTTATAAAAAATATTTATCTGAAATTCAGATATAACTAAGCATCATATACTTTTGTTTTAAAGTGGCAGTTATACTTGAGTTGGGGGGAAGGTGGGCATTCACACCCCCAGTTGAGAACCACTAATCCAGAATTCTATTAAAATGTAAAATAAAAATGAAGTGTTTCAGGCATAATTTTGACATTGCCACGTATTAAAACATTTAGCTAAATGGGTTATTATTACTATTAATATAATTATTTTGGTATGCTCAAACATGCACAATAGTGGAAAATAAAGCAAAATGTACCACTTAGTTTCATTATGGGGTCTCAGTTCTTGAGGTACTTAGTACTTTGACTGATGGCTGTAAAGACAAGTGGCTCCATTGACTTCAGTTTCTGTAGCATTCATTAGGCTGGAGGCAGGCTTTCTTCAGATATAAAAATGATGGATGGAACTCAGAACCTGATAGTTATTTTCATGGTACAGTAGACATCAGGAATATGTGTTTGCCCTCTGAGTGAAGCCCACACACTCTGCCACGTAAACCCCCAAGTGCACAGACGCTGAACCATTTAATCTGCTCAGGGCCTGTGTCGCCTTATCCTGCAGTTGATATAATCATCTTCAGACATTTTACAGGTCTCTAGACGACACGGCTAAGGAAGATAAAAAGACAAGGTGAACTTGTGTTTGCCCTCTCATTAAATTTTGCAAGTTGCTATGTTTAAGTTTCTATTTTATGGACCACTTAGGCAACTATTAACCTTTAAAAATACATTAGCATTTTTATTTCAGACTTTCAAGAAGACACGAAAACAGAAATAAATGATGATGGGGAATTCTGACTTACAAATTGATATTGAAATGTTCAAAACATGTTTTTCCTCCTACCATATTAAGGCAATATTCCAAATAATCCACCTATTCTAGTTCTCTTTTAAAATTGGCTATACCTTGTTGGTACAAATTAATCTGATGGCAGTAAGCACCTGAGGTTTATTGAAATACAATGTTAGGGAAGGACTACTGATGTTATATTACTTCTAAATTGAAAGATGATGAAGACTTAAATGAGCAGAGGGGGACTCATTTATGCACAATAAAATTGAATCTATTTGCCTTATAAGATGATAATTAAAATTATTAGACCTTTTAAAATTTCATTTTAAAATTTGCATTGGCTAGAAACTGTCTTCTATAACATGGGTACTTTAGGCAGATAATGATTTTAAAATATACAATTTTGTTTTAACATCATTATACTAGTTATCAAAATGTTCTTTTGGCTGGCAGAACTGAGAAGATATGGTACTTTTAGTATCAGTCTTTGAACACTTAAAATGTTTTTTAAAATACATGTACATCATTTTTAAGGACATTTCTGGCCTCATGATTTTTTACTTTATTTTTGCAAATTTGGTGCCAATCTTAGACTTTGGACACTAAAATGGTAACTTGCAGTTTGAATAGTTCCTTACAGATTTTAGTATTAAGAATCTATAATATACCAGGCTAACTGCACATGGAACAGGAATGAAATCAGTTGTACTGTGTGTCCTTCTTACCCAGCACTTTCATGCAGGTTATAACGAGCATCAAATGCACTTCAAATTTAAATATAAAATTTCTAACCACGTCTGCCTGCAATGAACATGATTTGTTCTATGTGTTTGTGATACAAAGATGACTAAAACAGGGCCCTATAGGCTTAAAGGTTTGGAAAAGAGAGAAGGAAATTGAAAATCTTTTCTTTCTATTAATGATTGTTTGGAACTGGGAAGTGAAGAATTGAAGAACAGGTGCCAGAGAGAGGAAAGAAGACTAAATAAAGTACAGGGTGATTCACTGCACACTTATGGTTATATATTCTATTTCTTACAGCACGACGTAAGAGAGCCAGAGCCTTTTACTGTGCAAGCTATATCTCCATTAGGAAATTTGATAGTAAAATGTGAGACATTACCCAACCTTATGGCTGAAGCAAGAGGAGATTAAAAAAATAAGGAGTAGTTGCCAAGTAGTATATAGGGTGAGAAAGCACTAATTCTGAAATAAGAAACAGCCAAGGTATTTAAGCTAGTTGTAGAGGTAATGGTTTGGGGTGAGAGGAGTCCCCAACACTGTTTCATAGCTTCACTGCAGAAACAGTCCATATTAAGGAAAAAGTCAACTGAAAGAAATGTTTCCCTAGATGCACTGGTAAGAAGCTAAGAGTCCAAGATAGCTGCTGATTATGACTAGAGGCTAGCTCAGGTGAGGTGTGTAACTCTGCTTCTCACCCTTGTCTGCCCTCAGCTTCAGCTAAATTGTTGTAGGAGATGAATTGAAACATGGCTTTGGCCACTCCGGTGCTAAATGACAGATGACTGCCAGGTAAAAATAATAAAATTTGGAGATTCATAGGATAAATGGTTGAATAACTATCATAAAGTGGAAAAGTGTGGTCATGACAACAGGTGAGAAATTTTATTTACTCCCTGGAATCAGAAGACTGTCAGTGTGATTTAATTTAGGGGACCAGTAGCAATTTATGGCTGTGATATTTTTAGTTTTACTATATTATACCCTTAGACACTAATGATTTGTTTGATCATTTTACTTAATTGAGAGGAAATTTAGAGAACTATTGTGGTACAACTGAGATGTATAAAACTTAATCTGTTTTCCTAAAAAATTTGATAAAATATCAACTTCTTAAATGAGTTTAAAAGGCAAATAAAATCACCACTGTCTTAAATTTAACAAAAGTCCAAGTTTATTTTGACTTAGAAAATATTTCAGAAAAATCATAAATGTTATGTCCTTATGTTTACATTTCTGAGTTTGAATCCTCAGAGTTTTATTTAGTGTGCTGGGTGCTGCCACATTAGAAATGAAGGCCACGTAGAAGTGGTGAGGTGATGCATTTTCTCCTTGGAAACTTTTAAACCTTGAACACAAAAACATTCTGAAAATTTATCATTGTTTAGTTTTGGGCCAAAACATTCAATATGGCTTTAATTAGCTTTCAAAATCTCCAGCACAAAATAGAGTGGTGGCAGAAATAAATTGTTTAAAGGAAAAATACAGACTGTGCTGAAATGCACAGTCTAACCTTCAAGAAATATTGTATTCCAAGCACAACATAGTGTTGTCTTCATATTACCTTTGCTTCATTTTGATTTAAAAATGCATTTCTTCCATTTTCCATAGAATATAAATAGCTTCAGAAATTTGAAGTTAACTGAAAATTGTAACCAACAGTACTTTTTCTGCAAGAGTTCAAATTTGTCATTTAAAGGAACAATGAACTCTTAAAAGTTTATCCCTCATCAAGTTCTTTGAGATAGTGTTTATTCACAAGTTATTGAAAATGGTACAAGGATATGAGTCTCTAATGCAAAAACACTTCTATTGAGAAGACTGTTGGTCACCTCCACGTTGGCTCTAAGGTTATGTCCAGCCCTAAACATCTATGCTGGAAAGGACAAATGACACCTGGATAGGAGGAAGTTTAATGAAATTTAAAGTGAAACAGTTGCTTAGAGGGTAGATTTGAAATATTCTTTGAAAAATTACAGGTTTTGAATGCTTTCTCCCTTGAAGTTTATCTTACAGTAATACTCCCAAGTTACGTTTGAGATTATAAACTTATACAAATTCCTTCCCAACTGATTAATAAAAATGGTATCTTATATGAATATATTAATTTTTATTCTCAGAACTTTTTTATACTGTTATCTCATTTAATCTAATGAAACTCCTCACAAATGCTGGGCAGTTGTTTTTGCCACTTGAAACATGAGAAAACTTATGAAAATATATTGACTGACTTAAGTCTTCATTGATAGAAACAGATATTTTTCTATATATATTCTGTCTATTTTGCCCTGTGCATGCAAAAACTTTGGTTTTTTGTTTTTTTTTTTATAAATTTATTTATTTATTTATTTTTGGCTGTGTTGGGTCTTCGTTTCTGTGCGAGGGCTTTCTCCAGTTGTGGCAAGCGGGGGCCACTCTTCATCGCGGTGCGCGGGCCTCTCACTGTCGCGGCTTCTCCCGCTGCGGAGCACAGGCTCCAGACGCGCAGGCTCAGTAGTTGTGGCTCACGGGCTTAGTTGCTCCGCGGCATGTGGGATCTTCCCAGACTAGGGCACGAACCCGTGTCCCCCTCATTGACAGGCAGATTCTTAACCACTGCACCACCAGGGAAGCCCAAAAAAAAACTTAGTTTTATAAGATGTCAAAAACAGAACAATTTTCTAGATATGGTAATATAGTAGTGCTGTCTTCCTCTGTTAGGTATGAAGGGTGCTTTTTCCTGAAATTACATCGATTTCATTACCCATGCAGTAGTTGCTCCCTCCAGCCTCTGCAGCTTAAAGATTTCAGCTTCCAAGAACAGGACAGAGCAGCCATTTTGTCTTCCTATGATGCCACGTTGTATTGCTCAGTCATATGATATTCTAGCCTAGACCCCTTCAACCCAACAATGCTATTTATGTGACCTTGGGCTAATTATTTTATTTCTCTGTGCTTCCCTTTCTTCATCTGTAAAATAATACTTACCCCATGGAGAGTTGTGAGAATTAAAAAACTTAGTATATGCAAGATTTCTAGAACCTAGTAAGTAATCAATAAATGAGTTATTATTAGTAGTAGTAGTATTTAATTTAGAAACATTATCATCTTAAGAACAATCAGAATAGTAATTGTCATTTTTCTTTCATACATTTACATGAATTTTCTTATGGAACCCTCATAATAACCATATTTGTAATTACTAATCCTAATTCCATTTTACAAATGGGCAACAGAGGTCAAAGAGTGGTTCATTAAAATTGTTCTGGGTCACACAGACTAGTAAATAGTGAAGTCTGTATTATAAACTCATGGAGTCTGACTCCAGAGCCATAATCCTTGAACTGTGTAATAGATGACTCCTTATATATTTCACATCGGGTTCTCTCTCCTCTTGACTTTCAGACACACACTGAAATTATTTTCTCATGTAAATTGTTAAAGGTGTTCTTTTCTGCATTCATTGATTGAGAGAAAATTCTAGCTCGTAATTTTATATTTCATTGTTCCAAGGTTTCTGAAGAGACAAGCATGCCAACAAACCCAAGTTAGACTGCATCATTTTGTGACCATATAAATATTAGACAGCCAGGTGAATGTCAGAACACATCAACTAGGGCCTCCACTACTTGGAAACTCAATTATTTTTTAATAATTTTTAAATTAATTAATTTTTTATTGGCTGCATCATGCAGTTTGTGGGATCTTATTTCCCTGACGGGGGATTGAACCCGTGCCCCCTGCAGTGGAAGCGCAGAGTCCTAACCACTGGACTCCTAGGGAACTCCCAGAAACTCAATTCTTTAATTCACCCAGAAGAAAAGTTCTGTTTTATGACAGTTTTGTCCTCAAGCTATACATTTTTCTACTTAGACATAGAAAGGTTATACGACTTTTTCCCATACTCCCTATTTCCTTAAATATCCTGTCTGACAGTCATACAGTAGTATCATAAATTATATATTTTCATAATTCAGTAAAAAATCAGTATGCTGTGTAATTTGAAATCTACTACACTAACATTATTCAGTCCTGATTTTTTAGTTGCAACTAGAATTAGCATATATTAGTGAAATTATAATGTGGTGTGCTTACTCTTTTTTTTTTTCAGTTGAAATATAATTGATGTACAATATTATGTTAGTTTCAGGTGTACTACATAAGGATTTGATGTTTGCATACATTATGATATGATCACCACAATAAGTCTAGTAACCCTCTGTCCCCTTACAAAATTATCACTGTATCATTAACCATATACCTTATGCTATATAATACATCCTCATGAATTATAATAAATATTTATTTATTATATAAATAATGACTTATTTATAAATAATTCCTTTCACATATTTCAGTCACCCCACCATGCCCCTCCCTTCTGAAAACCACTGGTTTATTCTCTGTATCTATAAGTCTGTTCTCATTTTGTTTTGCTTTGTTTTTTAGATTCCACATATAAGTGAGATCATGCAGAATTTGTCTTTTTCTGTCTGATTTATTTCACTTAGCATAATGCTCTCTAGATCCACACATGTTGTGGCAAGAGGCAAGATTTCATTTTTTATGGCTGAGTAATATTTCACTGTGTGTGTGTGTATATATATATATATATATATATATATATATATATATATATACACACACACACACACACACACACACACACACACACCACATCTTCTTTATCCATTCATCTGTTGATGAACACTTACAATGCTTCCATATCTTGGCTACTATAAATAGTGCTGCAATGAAAATGGAGTGCATATATCTTTTTGATTTAGTGTTTTTGTTTTCTTTGAGTAAATAACCAGAAGTGGAATTGCTGGATCATATGGCAATTCTACTTTTATTTATTTATTTTTTTTTTGAGGAATCCCCATTCTGTTTTTCATAGTGGCTACACCAATTTACAATCCCATCATTAATGCACAAAGGTTACTTTTTCTCCACATCATCACCAACACTTATTGTTTCTTGTCTTTTTGATGATAGCCATTCTTACAGGTGTGAGGTGCTATGTCATTGTGATTTTGATTTGCATTTCCCAGATGATCAGGATGTTGAGCATCTTTTCATGTGCCTGTTGGCCATCTGTGTGTCTTCTCTGGAAACACGTCTATTCAGGTCCTCTTCCCATTTCTTAATCAGTTTTTTTTTGTTATTGAGTTGTATGAGTTCTTTGTGTATTTTAGATATTAATTCCTTATCGGATATGTCATTTGAAAATATCTTCTCCCATTCAGTATGCTGCCTTTTCATTTTGTTAGTGGTTTCCTTCACTGTGCAAAGGTTTTTAGTTTGATGTAGTCCCATTTGTTTTTCTTTTTGTTTCCCTTGCCTGAGGAGACAAATCCAAATTATTATTTCTAAGACTGATGTCAAAAAGCATGTTGCCTACACTTTCTTCTAGGAGTTTTAGGTCTTACATTTAAGTTTTTAATCAATTCTGAGTTTTTTCTTTTTTTTTCTTTGTATATGGTGTGAGAAAGTAGACAATTTTGATTCTTTTGAATGTAGCTGTCTAGTTTTCACAACACTATTGAAGAGGCTTTTTTTCCCCATTTTATATTCTTGCCTCTTTTATGATACATTGATTAATCATGTAGGTGTGGGTTTACTCCTGAGGTCTCTATTCTGTTTCATTGATCTGTGTCTTTGTAGTATAGTTTGAAATCAGGATGTGTGAGCTTCCAGTTTTTGTTCTTCTTTCTCAAGATTGTTTGGCTATTTTGAGTCTTTTGTGTTTTCATACGAATTTTAGAATTATTTGTTCTAGTTGTATGAAAAAATGCCACTGGTATTTTGATAGGGATTGCATTGAATCCAAGGATTACCTTCTGTAATATGGTCATTATAGCAATGTTAATTCTTCCAATCCATGAGCACACTATACCTTTTCATTGGCTTGTGTTGTGTCCAATTTGTTTCATCAATGTCTTATATTTTTTTGAGTATAGGTCTCTTACCTCCTTGGTTAGATTTATTCCTAGGTATTTTATTCTTTTTTATGAAATTGTAAATGGGATTGTTTTCTTAATTTCTCTTTCTGGTAATTCATTGTTAGTGCATGGAAACACAACAGATTTCTCTATATTAATTTTGTATTGACACTTTAATGAATTCATTGAGTTCTTATAATATTTTGGTGGTATATTTAGGATTTTCTATCTATAGTATATCATCTGCAGTGACAGTTTTACTCTTTCCTTTCCAATTTGGATTCCTTTTATTTCTTTTTTGTTTGTTTGTTTGATTGTTATTGCTAGAACTCCCAGTACTATGTTGAGTAAAAATGGTTAAGAGTGGGCATCTTGTCTTGTTCCTGATATTAGAGGAAATGCTTTCAGCTTTTCATTGCTGAGTATGATATTGGCTGTGAGTTTGATATATATGGCTTTTATTATGTTGAGGTATGTTCCCTCTATACCCACTTTGTTCAGAGTTTTTATGATATGTTGAATTTTGTCAAAAGCTTTTTTCTGCATCTATTGAGATGATCACGTAATTGTTATTTAATTTGTTAACATGGTGTGTCACATTGGTTGATTTGTGGATATTGAACCAACCTTGTATCCCTGTGACAAAGTCCACTTGATCATGGTGTATGATCCTTTGAGTGTACTGTAGAATTTGCTTTGCTGGCATTTTGTTGAGAATTTTTGCATCTATGTTCATTGGTGATATTGGCATGTAATTTTCTCTTATTATGGTGCTTTTGTTGGATTATGGTATCAGGGTGATTCTGGCCTCATAGAATAAGTTTAGAAATGTTCTTTTCCATTCAATATTTTTGGAATAGTTTCAGAAGGATGGGTCTTAATTCTTCTTTTAATGTTTGGTAGAATGCACCTGTGAAATTATCTGGCCCGAGATTTTTGTGTGTTGGGAATTTTTGATTAGTGGTTCATTTTCAATTCTGGTAATCGATTTGATCATAATTTATATTTCTCCCTGATTCAGTCTTGGGAGATTTTATGCTTCTAGGAACATATCCATTTCTTTAGGTTGTCCATTTCATTGGTATGTAATTGTTCATAGTAATCTCTTATGATCCTTTGTGTTTCTGTGGGATCAGTTGTAACTTCTCTTTCATTTATGATTTTATTGATTTGGGCCCTCTGTCTTTTCTTCTTAATAAATCTGGCTAAAGGTTTGTCAATTTTGCTTATCTTTTCAAAGAACCAGCTCTTAGATTCATACATCTTTTCTAGTGATCTTTTGGTCTCTATTTCATTTATTTCTGCTTGGATCTTTATTATTCCTTTCCTTTCAATAACATGGTTTGTGATTATTCTTCTTTTTCCAATTATTTTAAGTGTAAGGTTAGATTGTTTGAGATTTTTTTCTTTTTCCTGAGGTAGGGTTGCATTGCTATAAACTACCCTCTTAGAACTGCTATTGCTGCATCCCATAGATTTTAGATGATGGATTGTGTTTCAATTTTTCACTTGTCTCCCAGTATTTTTTAATTTCCTGTTTGATTTCTTCAGTGACCCATTTGTAGTTAGTAGCATATTTAGCCTCCATGTGTTTGTGTTTTTTGCAGTTTTTTCTTGTAGTTATTTCTATTCTCATACCTTTGTGGTCAGAAAAGATGCATGATATGATTTCAATCTTCTTAAATGTATTGAGACTTGTTTTGTGGCCTAGCATGGGTTCTATCTTGGAGAATGTTCCATGTACACTTGAAAACAATGTGTATTCTGCTGTTTTTGGATGGAACATCATATATATATATATATATATATATATATATATATATATATATATATATATATATATATCTGGTCTAATGTGCCATTTAAGGCCAGTATTTCCTTATTGATTTTCTGTCTGGATGATCTGTCCATTGATGTAAGTGGGGTGTTAAAGTCCCCTACTACTATTGTGTTACTGTCAATTTCTCCCTTTATGTTTGTGAATATTTGCTTTATATATTTAAGTGCTCCTATCTTGGGTGCATAGATATTTACAACTGTTATATCTTCTTCTTAGATTGATCCCTTTATCATTATGTAATGTCCTTCTTTGTCTCTTGTTACAGTCTTTGTTTTAAAGTCTATTTTTGTCTGATGTAAGTATTGCTACCACAGCTTTCTTTTTGTTTCCATTTTCGGAAAATAACTTCTTTCATCCCCTCGCTTTCAGTCTGTGTGTGACTTTAGATCTGAAGTAAGTCTCTTGTAGGCAATATATATACACGTCTCAATTTTTTAATTCATTCAGCCACCCTGTCTTTTGATTGGAGCATTTTGTCTACTTAAATTTAAAGTAATTATTGATAAGTATGTACTTATTACCATTTTGTTAATTCTTTTCTGGTTGTTTTTGAGTTCTTTGTTCTTTTAGTCTTTTGTTCACTTTCCTTGTGATTTGATGACTATCTTTAGTGTTATGACTGGATCCCTTTCTTTTTCTGTTATATGTGTGATTATTTTAAGTTGATGAGCTAAGTTCAAACACAGTCTAACAAACCTGCATTTTTACTGCAGGTTATGGGAGTTCCCTTGTACATAACTAGTTGCTTTTCTTTGCTTTTAGATTATCTCTTTATCTTTATTTTTTGCCATTTTAATTATTATATGTTTTGGTGTGGGCCTCTTTGGGTTCATTTTGTTTGGGACATTCTGTGCTTTCTGGACCTGAATGTCTGTTTCCTTTCCTAGATTAGTGAAGTTTTCAGCTATTACTTATACAAATAAGTTCTTTGCCCCTTTCCCTCTTTTCTCCTCTGAGATTCCTATATTGTGAATATTAGTACACTTGATATTGTCACAGAGGTCTTGTAAACTATCCTCATATTTAAAAATTTTTTCTTTTGCCTGTTCATCTTGGGTGATTTCCACTAATGTCTTGCAGTTTGTTCATCTGTTCCTCTCTATCATCTAATCTGTTGATTTTTTTCTAGTGTATTTTTTATTTCAGTTATAGTATTCATCTCTGGTTCTTTATATTTTCTAACTCTGTTAAAATTCTCACTGTGTTCATTCATTCTTCTCTTGCGCTCATTGAGCATCTTTATGATCATTATCTTGAACTTTTTATTGGGTTGACTGCTTATCTGCACTTCATTTAATTCTTTTTCTGAGGTTTTATCTTCTTCCTTCATTTAGAACATATTCCTCTGTCTCCTCATTTTGCCCAATTGTTTGTGTTTATTTCCATGTATTAAGTAGGTTGGTTACATTTCCTGATCTTGGAGAAACAGTCTTATGTAGGAGACATTCTATGGAGCATAGCAGCACATTCCCCTGTGGTCACCAAAGCTACATTCTATAGTGGTGCCCCCTATGTGGGCTGTGTGGGACCTTATGTTGTGGCAGGGCCAACAACTGAGGGCACACTGGTAGGTGGGACTGGTCCCCAGCCCCGTTGGCTGCCAGGCCTTTCCTTGTGTTGTGGCTGCTGGCCCATTGTTGAGTGGGGCAGGGTCCTGGTATGACTGGTTGTGGGACCTGGGGCTGGTGGTTGAGGCTGGTGCTGGTCTTCTCATGGGTGGGTAAGCCCCTACTGCTAATAAACTAGATGAGACCTCCCAAATGGCACTTGCCAGTACCATTGTTCTCCTGGTAAGATGAGCTCCCAAAAATGGCTGCCATCATGTCTATATACACAGGGGGAATTGCAGTTGCCTCCTGCCTCTCTGGGATGTTCTAGCAAGTGAGTCTAACCCAGGCTGGGACTGGGACTTGGAGTGTGTGAGATTTTGCACACACCTTTTAAGAGGAGAGTCTCTGTTTCCTACAGTTCTCCAGCTCTCCTGTATCTAAGCCCCACTGGCCTTCCAAGCCAGATGTTCTGGGGGCTTGGCCTCCTGGTGTAGTACCCCCAGGCTGAGGAGCTTAATATGGGGCTTGGACACCTTGCTTCTCAGGGAGAACCTCTACAATAGTGATTATCCTCCCAATTGTAGGTCACCTCCCCCAGGGGTGTAAGTCTTGACTATTCTGCATCTCTACCTTTCCTAGCCATCTTGTTTTGTTTCCTTCTTTGTATCTTTAGTTGTGGAAGATCTTTCCTGCTATTCTTCAGGTCATTCTCATTGATAGCTTCTCTGTAAATAGTTGCAGTTTTGGTGTGCTCATGGGAGGAGGTGAGCCCAGGGTCTTCCTACTCTACCATCTTGGCCACACCTCTGTGCATACTCTTTTTAATATCAGCTTGTGATCATGACTAAGGGAAAAGTGATTATTACTTAGGAAACCATTAGTGTGCATTTCCTTTATTATTGCATGTACGTAAATCTAGGATAAATGCTTAATATGTCTCTGGAATAGTATCTGATCTCACCTAATACACAAAGGGCAAGACACACTCCCTTTTAATTGGGAAGCAGAAAGATAAATCTGCTTCAATATCATCTCTTGAATTAGAACAGAGAGATTGCTTCAATAATTTAACATTTCTTCTAACTTTAAAGCAAAATGGTGTCATGATGCCAGAAAATTGTATTTAAAAGCCTATTTACATAGCATATGCTAAGCATACATTTTGAGTTTTATGAATTTACTTCATTTAGAAAAGCTTTTGGAATTCTTATTAGACTATCAAAGTGTTCAATTCCTTTTGCCCTTTTTGCTAACTGATGGGTCCCATAAATATTGAACCCCATGAATTGTACTGATTATAGTCTCTGTGCTCAGAATTCTTACTCTTAATTAAGTGGTGAAGCTCATAAATTTCTGACCATGAATTTTCCAGGAAGCCACAGTTAGAATGTTTATCAGCCAATCAGATCTCTTAATTTTCTCTCTTGTTTTATAAAATAAAATGTTGCTGCTATATAACATTGAATGTGATGGATACAGAGTTGTTTGTTTGGCCTCCTTTGTTTTTGTAAGCACTAATATTTTGGAAGATAAATAGTACTTGATGCTTCATTTACTTTGATTGTTTATAATCTCAAGGTACTTTGGAAAGTTTATTATGCTATAAAGCTTGAGTTAGCTACAGCTTTTCTGTTCTGATCCAAATAAGCAACAATCGTCAAAACATCAGTAATTCAGAAACATTGTGTCATGGATATAGCAACAGAACCATTTCAGAATGAAACTAATTATTGATTATCCCCAGGGCTTCTAAGATCAAGTATGCCTCAGTAGAGTTAATTATGCCCTCAGTTCTGCAGAGTTTTTGCAATGGCAGGTTCAATTTACTTAGCAAAACTATTGCTTTGTAAGATTTGCAGATGAGTCAATTAGACGGTCATTAATTGGGTGGCCATTGAAAATGTGGTGGGTCCCAGTTGGGAAATGGTCTACTCCAACGACTAATGTATATTAATGCCAGCATTAACGACCTTTGAGCTTTTCCCCATGTATCCATGGGAAAACAAATCAAAGAACCATTCAAGGAAAAATAGATTTTGCTGAATTGGTATGTTTTTCTGTTCAGAGATTAACATTGCTTATTGAATGTACCAAAACCACAAAATTTCAGGGTAACATTAATAGTTATCCTTAACTGAGTAAAACTAAGTGCTGGAAAGGTCATAATTAATTTTAAGAGTGTTGTATTTTCAATGTTTTTATTAGGTAGGTGATTTTAGTCTCCTTAAGGAAGTATATTTTATTGCCAATATATAAGAATTTTCAAAATATAAGAATTATATTCAAAATAAAAGAATTAAAACATTTTCCATTTTAAATAAATTAGATGGATGGATGGATAGATAGATAGATAGATAGATAGGTTTGAGTCCTTTATTATCTTTATACCTGGTAGTTTATCACCAAATATTTTTTACTTTCCAAGGTCAAATTTGAAATATAAAAACAAATGAAGACTTTGTAGTGGGTTTAGTCTTAAATGTAGTTGACTCTGTCCCAGAGTGTTTCACAGTATATGACTAGGGCATAGTAGCATGCAGTAGCTTTTTCACCTACTCAGATATCTTTGGCCTAAGTCTATTGGTATAAGATGGTTTTCTGTGTATTACTTCTATCTTGATGATTTTCTGAAGCTTGCATATTTGTTTTGCAAATATTTTCTGAATTGACTACAAAGATGATACTATTATTGACGGTTAACTTTGGTCTTCTTTCTGGCCTCAGAATTTCAAAGGGAGAGATCCTTATTTTCTCTACTGTCAAAGCAAATGTTGAAAAAAAAAAATGAGGTTGACCTTTATTCTAGATCACTCATTACTTCACTTAAAACTGGATTAGCTCTTGCAAACCTAGCCGTAAAGACCAAGTCATTGTTTATGTTTTACTTTTTTATTTTACCTTTTGACTCCCTTCATCTATTTCTCCTACCCTCTCACCCTCCACCTCTGGCAACCAACAATCTATTCTCTGTATTTATGTGCTTGTTTTTTGTTTGCTTGTTTTGTTTATCGTATTCCAAATATAAAAGAGATTGTATGGTATTTGTCATTTATCTTTCTCTGACTTGTTTCACTTAGCATGATGCCCTTGAGGTCCATTCACGTTGTTCCAAATGACAAGATTTTATTTTTTTTTATGACTGAATAATACTCCATTGTATGTATACACCACATCTTCTTTATCCATCCATCCATACACGGATGGACACAGGTTGTTTCCATATCTTGGTTATTGTAAATAATGCTGCAATGAATATGAGAACAAAAATATCTTTTTGAGTTAGGGTTTTCATTTTCTTTGGATAAATACCCAGAGGTAGAATTGTTGGATCATATGGTAGTTCTATTTTTAATTTTTTTTGAGGACTCTTCACACTGTTTTTCCTAGTGGCTGCACCAAGTTATATTTCCACCAACAGTGCACAAGGGGTTCCCTTTCTCCACATCCTGGCCAATACTTGTTATTCCTTGTCTTTTTGATAATAGCCATTCTAACAGTTGTGAGTTGACATCTCATTGTGGTTTTGATTCGCATTTCCCTGATGATTAATGATTTTAAACATTCTTTTCATGTACTTGTTTGCCATCTGTATGTCTTCTATGGAAAAATGTATATTCAGGTCCTCTGCCCATTTTTAATCAGATTGTTTTTTTGCTACTGAGTTGTACAAGTTCTTTATAATTTTTGGATATTAACTCCTTATCAGATATGTGATTTGAAAATAGTTTCTCCCACTTACTAGGTTGCCTTTTTATTTTGTTGATAGTTTCCTTTGCTGTGCAGAAGTTAATTTGCTGTAGTCCCATTTGTTTAGTTTTGCTTTTGTATAAATAGTATTAAGGAGCTTATTGAATTAAATTGTCTAATTTCTCAAGGGTTAACTAAAAAATTAAGAATTTTCCCTTTTCCTCTTTAAGCACATGGTAATTAAAATAATAGAATTATGCTATATCCTTATTTATGAAACTTATTCTGAATTGCTAATATACTTTGCTGAGTAAATTTTTATCCCTATATTACTGCTATTAATTTGAGGCAGTGTGGAAGTAGCACAATCTGATTTTCAAGAAGAATCTCTGTAATTAGTATAATTATAGTCTAAAAGAACCATATAATCAAAAATTGAATTAGGTGAAGAGGAGAAAATATCTAGTTAAAAAGTTGGCCTTGTAATGTGTGTAAGAATGGGCCTAAAATTTTTCAAAATATCTTATGTTATATTTTGAAAGCTTTATTTAAATTTCTTTGTGGAATTCAAAAGAAACAAACTAGATATATGTGATCTAGCAATCTAATACAAAACTAATATTAGGTTTGCACCTATGGGTAAAACAATTTAAGAAAGCATAGACATCAATATATGATTAGGTCAATATTTATATCACACAAAAATATACCTATGCTGAAGGAATACAGAATAGAAATTCAACCTCCCTACACAAAATCAGGCCTGCAGAATTGGTCTGAGAGATTTTCCCTAATATCATCTTTCAGAATTTTTCAGAGATTTATTTTTTTCCTCCCATGAATGCAATTGGTGGCTATAGATTTACAACAATCCTGGTAAGTGTAGCATCAATATTTCCTAAAGTATGTTCCACTCAACAGTATTTCCAGTTATGATAAATGATGGAAGAAATGTGATCACACTTTGAGAAACAATGAATTTTAAAAATCAAATATATTTATTTACTAAAGGTCTTCTCTAGGCCTATACTTTTACCACTGCCCAAACTTAGAATAAGAACTTAGAACTCTTTAATTCCATACATTCCTTCCCATATGTTATCTTACTGTATTCCTGTATTTTAATTTTGCATATATTTTAAACCTCTCAAAACATTGAGATTGTTTTAATCAATGTTACTTCTTATTTACCTATACATCTCTCTTGTAGTCTCCCTGCCTGCACTGCCATATTTTCTTGGGATAATTTAGCTTTTGTTCTAGGAATTCCCTTTTATATTTCTTTTGTTTAAGTTTGTAGGCAAAACAGTCTTTCAATTTGTTTATCTATAAACATCTTTACATAGCTATCATTTTGAAGGATATTTTCAAGAAACTTAGAATCTAGGTTGGCTGGTATGTTCTTTCAGGTCTTTAAAAAAATTCATTCTGTTTTCTTTTGGTTTCTGTTGTTCTGATTGAAAAGTTAGCCTTCAGTTTTACTCTTCCTATTTAACAGTGTTATGCCTTTATTTTTCTCTGGCTGCTTTTAGACTTTTTGTTTGTTGCTGGTTTTCAGCAGTTTTTTGTTTTTTTTTTTAATGATGTAACTAGGTGCAGAGGTCCTTTTATATCTCCTTCTTACCTTTGTAGAGCTTCCTTAATTTGTAGTTTAATTTTTTTCTGCCAGTTGTGAAAATTCCCAGTTACTTTTTTCATATTGCTTCTGCCCCTTCTCTC
Source organism: Balaenoptera ricei (assembly GCF_028023285.1). Lineage (NCBI taxonomy): Eukaryota > Metazoa > Chordata > Mammalia > Artiodactyla > Balaenopteridae > Balaenoptera > Balaenoptera ricei. Next base: position 91,923,239 of record NC_082639.1, read on the forward strand.
ACTCATCCCATTCAAAGATCGCATTACAGCTATATTACAAATTTTACCCATGTCTCATACATTAGGTGTTTCTTATAATTCCTTTTTTCTCTCTGTGTTTTACATTGGACATTTTTACTCACCTAAAGGCCAGTTCACTAGTTTTATACTTGTTCAATGTGTGGTTAAATCTATCTGTGAAGTCATTTATTGTAAATATTGTAATTTTCAATTCCAAAATATGCATTTTCTATTTTAGTACAGATTTTATTTTCTGGTGATATTCTCCATCTTGTCATATATTTTAGCCAACATACTTATCACAGTAACTTTAAAGTCTGTGTATGATAACTCCAGTTATTTTCTCTTGGATTTGACCATTTGCTTCTGTTTTTTAGTTTGTTTCTTTTGCTTTTTTGTGGATTATTTTGCATACCTGTTACATTTTGACTAAATTCTGGAGATTGTATTTGAAATTTCAGAGCTTCAGGATGATACTATCTTCCTCAAAAAGAAGATGTAATTTTTAAAGAATTCCTGTCAGGTAGTTAGAGAAAAGTAAATGACCTTGATCCAACAAGGTTTGATATAATCTGAGACTGAATTTCAGTCATCCTGAAGAACTTGTCTATTTCCAATTTTCCTTTACTCCTAGAATTCCTCCAGAACTTTCAAATAACAACCTGATATTTCCAAAATATGCCCTAATTGGTGAGCCCCGAACATGTTTTTGTTTCTCCTCCCTGGCCATGCAATTGTCAGCAACTCTGAACTGCTATTTTCTGTTTGTTCCCTTAATTGGCAAATTCTTAAGTGAGAAAATGCAATATAATTTTTCCTTTTTCTTTGGGATCTTTGTTCCTCCTAGAGTCTAGCTGACTCAGTTGTTCTCTGATGCTTACAAAAGCAGTGTGTGTGTGTGTGTGTGTATGTGTGTGTGTTGTATTTGTACAATTTTTAGTTCTCACAATGAGGGTTGTTTTCTGATATAGGCTATTTCTTCATAGATGGGAGGAATCAATTTTGGGTGTATTAGATGAATCCAAGGACTCATATGGTTTGAATGCAAAGTGTGAGAAAAAAATGAAATTAAAGATGATCTCAAGATTTCTGTCTTGAGCCACTTAAAGAATGGACGTGTCATTAAATGAGATATGGGAAACTACAAGTGTTGCAAGTTTTGAGAAAAGTATTAGTTATAACAACTGAAGCTCAAGAATAGGAACTGGACAAGAGATATGAATATAGGAGTCATTAGCCTACTGAGAAAATTTAAAAACATGTGACTAGAAGAGATCACCAAGGATATGAATATAAATAGAAAAGAGAAACATGGACTGAACCCCAGGGCATTTCAATATTCAAAAGTTAAGGAGGGCTTCCCTGTGCTTGGCCAATGGTCTCTGGGAGCCAGCGGGCAGTGGCCCTCACCAGAGACTCTCCAACAGGCCCAGGGGGACAAAAGTGGCTGTAAATCCAGCACATGCATAAGCAAGTTAAAGGATTTAATATGAAGCACAGAAGCAGATAATGCCAAAAAGCAAGCAGTAGTTGGTACATATTTAGTGAGTGGGGCAGCATTTCCTTCTTCCACTGCTGCTGAGGTGGTAGAAATTAGTTGAATTCAGTATGAAATGGAATACACCAAAGGTATTGGTCAGGGTATTGAAGGTCCTGGAAAAATTATAGGTAGCACCACCAAATGCTGACCTTGAACAAGGATTCCGAGAAGGAGTTTCAAATGCTCATGTGATTATGCAGGTTCCAGGGAGAATTGTTGTATCAGGAAATAATGAAGACATTCCACTTTCAAGACCAGCAGATCTTGACCTTATGCAGTCAACTCCCTTTAAACCACTGGCACTAAAAACACCACCTCATGTGCTTATGCTAAGTGAAAGACCACTAGATTTTCTGGATTTAGAAAGACCTCCTCAAACCCCTCAAAATGAAGAAATCCATGCAATTGGCAGGCTAAAAAGAGAGTGCTCTATGAGTGAAAATGCTGTTTGCCAAAATGGACAGCTGGTCAGAACTGACTCCATGTATAGCATTTCAAATATAGGTACAATGATTGAAGGAACTTCAGATGACATGACTGTTGTAGATGCAGCTTCATTAGGACGACAGATAATCAAACTAAATAGATGTCTACAACTTCTGGAAGTGGAGAACAAAGAAGGTTCTAAAAGAGAAATGGTCATGTATTCCATTACCGTAGCATTCTGGCTGCTTAAGAGTTGGCTCTGGTTTTGCCGCTAGAGGTAACCTCAACTCTCAAAAGTGTTGTCTCAACAGCTGGAAATATAAAGAATTTGTGAACAAACAAAACGTTAGGGAGAGATGGAGGAATCAGCAAAGAGCCTGAGGATATGCAACCAAAATGAAAAGGGGAAGACAATGAGAATGTGGTGTCCAGGAAACCATAGAATACAATATTTTAAGAAGAGAATGAACAACTGTATTATATGCTGCTGCTAGGTCAACAATAATAGAAACTTGGCCATTAGATTTAGAAACATAAATATTATTGATGACTTTTAGAAAAAAACATTTTCAAGGAGGAAAAAACAATCCCTCTATTTGGAGTTGGTTTAAAAAAGAAATTGAGGGGACCATTTGGAAGCAATAAGTGTCGACAACTGTGCAAGGAATTTTGCTGCAAAAAGAAACAAAAATTATCTCAGTAAAGAGAAAGAAAAGAAATAAAGGTAGGCTTCTAAAATGTTAGGCAAGTTGTATATCAGCCAAAGGGGAAGAGGCAGTCAAGACTGTTGTTCAGTTGTTTTTATGTTTTTGTTTTTTAATAAACTTTATTTTTAGAGCAGTTTTAGTTTCACAGCAAAATTGAGTGGAAGGTAATGAGATTTCCTATATCCTCCCCTGCCTGCACATATGCACAGCCTCCTGCATTACCAACATCCCCAACAAGAGTGGTACATTTGCTACAATCGATGAACCTACATTGATATATCATTATCACCCAAGTCCACAGTTTACATTAGGATTCACTCTTGGTGCTGTACATTCTACCAGTTTGGACAAATGTATAATGACATGCCTCCACCATTATAGTATCATACAGAGTACTTCCACTGCCCTAACAAGCTTCTGTGCTCTGCCTATTCATCTCTCTCTCCCCACTAACCCTCGGCAACCACTGATATTTTTACTGTCTCCATAGTTTTGCCTTTTCTAGAAGGTCATATTTATAGTTGGAATCTGACAGAATGTAGTCTTTTCAGATTGAGTTTCTTTTGTTTTAATAGGAAAAATAAAAACGTGTCAGCTAATGGTAGAACAGGGAAATGATCATGTAAGGCAGAGGAGAGAAAGACTGATATAATATTTTTATGGAACCACTAACAGACACATTATTCATTCATTTAATTCTCACAAAACACTTTAAAGTAGATATTATTACTGTTATTATTACTGCAATTTTATATATGGAAAGAGGGAGGTTCTGTAATGTATTCAGTTCTACCAGTTTTGGAAACTGTATTTATCTTTTTATTTTTTTTAGGATCCAAGAATTTTTTATTGGAGTTTATTATTATTATTATTATTACAATTATTATTCAGTGTGAACTCCAAGTTCCAGTGCTTCCTTTCTATCTTATATGTAGAGGAGATTTTAACTCTCTTTCCCAAATGGATTTATTCTCCCTCACCCTTGTTCCTCAACTCTTCCTTATCTATTTCGCGAAAATGGTTGCTACAATTATTCAACATTGAATGGGATTTAGGAATCATTTAATCCAGTGCCTTTATATAATACAACACACTTTGCCGACTCAGAAATATTGCTATGGTTGTAGAACTGGGACTGAAATCCCAGCTTGAATCCCAATCCAGTTTGTTTTCCTTTATGACGTGTTTCCTTGCCTCATGTCTTAGAAACTGAATTTGACCTTGAAGAGCCCAGCCTGCTTCCAGAGTCCACTGTTTTAAGCCCTCTGCCTACATTGGGCTCATTGTCACTTGCAGACATTTATTCCTGTCATAACTCTCGGTGTATTCCAGGGTCACCTAAATATTCCCTCTATGGCCTTTTATTTTCTTGACCTCATCTTCTACAATGACCTTTTCCTGGACACTATTTTAGTTAATTACTCCATGATCATAATCTAGTCATTGATAGTCTAACTCACTTCTCACCCCACAATCTTATTCTCAAGTTTCCTAGTCTTTGAGCTGGAAAGATAGGAGGTTGTTGTCAGAATCCTCTCACAGTTCTTGACCACACTAGAACCTCCTGGTTATTGTTCTTTATATTTTTCACTCTCTCTCAACCCGTTGTGCCTTTCTTTCCCTCCTTACCCGACTTAGATTTCATGGTCCTGTCGGTGTCACAATCATTGCCTCACGTACAGTCTCTATCTCCTTACACCATCTACCATACTCAATAGGAAAAATCTCATCCCCAATTAAATCCAGCTTTATTACCTTTCACTCTACACCCTAGAAGCTGTGGAAGGTCTGGCTGCAGAAACATACAGCCATAGTGCTTGACCACCTTTGAAATTATTGACAGTTAAATACAGGTGTAACCTTAAGTTTGCCCGGCAATGCTCTTACACTTTCCCGTGCCATTTCACCCTCTCACTCTCCAAGACAACAATTTCATACTTTGTTTTCCAGTATGCCTTCCTTCCTCCTCACATTTAGTTTATGATCTTGTTTTCTATTTCACTGGGAAAAGTAGTAGAAATCAGAGCACTTCCACACTCTCCTACAAGCAAGCTCAATTTGCATCTCTACCCATCTATCTATCTGCCCTCATTTTCAACTGATGAATTTTCCTTGCTCCAAAATATTGAGAACCTCTCTATCTGTGTGCTTGATCATCACACTTCTTGTCTACTCAAGAATATTCCTAGAATTTTGCCCTCTTAATCTCTCTACATCATCAGTTTTTTCCTCACAACTTGTTTATTCTCACCATTACTCAAATAACATATTTCTTATCTTCAAGAAGAATTGTCCCTTGACCCAGACCCTCCTGCAACTACTGTACAAAGTATCTGCTCTTTACATAAAAACACCTTGAAAGAGTTCTCTATACTCATTGTCTACATTCCTCTTCGCATTCTCTCCTAAATGCCCGCTTGCCTCCAGCACCTCCCCAAAAGGTTTTTGCCAAGATCAGTGATAACTTAGATATGGCAACATTCAAGGATAAATTCTCAGTTTCTGTGTTATTTGACCTATCTGCAGCATAGGTTCCAACTTCTTGAAGTCCACCTTTACTTGACCTCCAGGATCTCACTCTTCATTATCTTCCCACTGCACTGGCTGATGATTACAGTTCCTTTTGATCTTCTCTTCATTTCTAACTAAATAACCTGGGCTTACTACTTCTTATTTTCTTTACTCCCTCCTAAATCAAGATTTAAAGAGCAGGGAGGCTGGATTTCAACTTCTTCCTGTGATGCCAATGACCATATTGTACTTGCTACCCATTATGGCCAGTTTATCACAGTGCCAGTGTATTCCTGCCAGGCCTTGGACTGACTGGATATGCTGCTTATCTCATTTTGGAAGCATTTGCATTTCCCACTGCTTCCAACACCTTTTCTGAAAATGAGTTTAATTGGGATAAAGTGTTGACTAAACAACTGAAAGGAGAAAATGAGTTAATTCCTTTGCTGTCTGTATTTTTATTTTGTTTTACAGAACTATAAAAATGGATATAGGGAAGAATGTAAAGTGGTAAGGTGAATTGAAAGCTCTACTTAAGGTTCTGAATGATGGCATTTTTCTTTGGGGACTTAGGAACATGAGCTTTCTGGCTGTATTTTTTGAAGGTAGGATGAAATGTGTGCATTCTACAGGTGACTGTGAAAGAGCTTTCAGTAAGTCTTCTAAGGGAATGATAATTTGTATACTTCAGTGCTCACAGTGGTTGATGCGGTGGTTAATTTTTTATGACATTATGCTCACTGTGGCTTAGCCTAAGATAGTCAAACTTATATTTTCTCTTAGTGGAATTTTTCTACATAGCTTAAAATTTTAAACACAATGCTTAATTTCACAGTGACTTTCTATGCTTTTTCTGACATATGGAACCTCTGGCATTACAAATAATTTTATTCAACAGAAATTTTCATTTATTAACATGGTCCTTATTTAACCATGTATAACATGACAGATATTTGGGTGGAATTTGTCTGTTTTTATTATTTAGCTGTTTTTCTAGCAATGCTTTTGCTTTTCTCTTTTACTGTGTCTACCTCGTTTATAATAGTAAGTGTAGCTGCACATGCACGCCCAAACAGACACACATACATATATGCCAATGAAGGAAAAAGTTTTTCACAGCACATATGCCCAAATTGTGCTGGTTTCAGTTAACTAGATATGGTTATTGATACGGAAGGTCACACTGCAATTTAGAAGCAGTTAAAAGGTAATGAATGTGCTGAACTGAAACCTCTGCCTAGAAGGTTTTTCTTTTCACACAGAGGAAGTAAATAGATTTGTGTGTCTCTATTGTCCCCTGCAGTAATGTCTTTAGGCCAAATGGCAACGTCAAGGACTACTGACACCTGCCTAAAATGCGTGAAGGATATTCTTGATTTTTAATTCCTGCAGCGTTTACATAGAGAGTTATGAATGCTTCATTGGTGCAGCAGCATGAATTATCCTATAGATAGTTATTAAGCATGGACTAATTTAAAAATCAAATTGCCATTGTGAATATCTATTTTTAAAGGCACTCTCATGATAATATGTTTCATAATATTGAATAATGACAGTCTTTGATGGTTTGTGAGGAGGTGCACTGGGAGTGTGGACTGGACACTTGAACATTTTCCACAGGCTCCTGCATGGCCATCTTATGATGAATACCCCACAGAATGAGGCAGAATAGCCTGTGTGCTTAGTTAATGGCAATATGCCCCAAACACCGACAAAATAAAAATTACGGGTGTGATTTTAGGCATGAAAACACCAGATAATTTTGTTCATATTGAAAAGATGTAGCTAAATTGTTATAAAAACTCAGGTCCGACTGCTTGCCACTCAAAAGCCAATACTCAAGTGGCAAGGTTGGTGGAAAGGAAAGTTTGCTTTATTCTGGAGGCCGGCAGCCAGGGGAGAGGGTGGACTCATGTCCAAAGGCCAACTCTCCACTGATAATCACTGGGCAAGAGCTTTTAAAGGGCAGTTTCAGGGGTGTATAGGTGGAGGGAGGGGGCTACATGCAGAAACAGCACAGTCAGCTCTGACAGTCATCTTGAAATTGGTTATGCAGTGGTCTGATCAGCATCATCTTGATTGTTTTTAAGTACAATTAATCTTCAGTTCCAGGGTTAATTTGTTCCCATTTCTTTGAGGCCAGTTCTCAGAATTGTGGCAGCTTATGTCATGGCTACAGTCTGGTCATCATGTAGTTAACTTCTTCGATCTGGTGGGGATTTCAGTATCTATAAAACAGCTCAGGGCTTCCCTGGTGGCGCAGTGGTTGAGAATCTGCCTGCCGATGCAGGGGACACGGGTTCGAGCCCTGGTCTGGGAAGATTCCACATGCCGCGGAGCAACTGGGCCCATGAGCCACAATTACTGAGCCTGCGCGTCTGGAGCCTGTGCTCCGCAACAAGAGAGGCCCGCGCACCACGACGAAGAGTGGCCCCCGCTTGCCACAACTAGAGAAAGCCCTCACACAGAAACGAAGACCCAACACAGCCATAAATAAATAAAAAATAAATAAATTAATTAAAAAAAAAAAAAAAAAAACAGCTCAAAGGCTATGGCTCAGAATATTATCTATAGCCCTTGAAGAAGAACTAAAAGTTATTTTCTTTGTTTAATGACTAAACTATTATCATTTGGTCCTGTTGGACTATTTTCCTTTGTGTCTGCATTTTCTCACTTCTGATTAATTTTTTTCTTTGACTAAAGTTTTTCTATAAGCAAATGCAGGCTGAGGACATGGGAGGGGGTGGGGTCTGTCCTGGGAAGGCCCCATAGCGTCCTGCTCCGTTTCAAAAGTGGTACATTACCATTACATTATTTTCATAGAATGAATAGATTTTTATTCTAAGAATACTTTTCTGATTAATCTTATCATTAACTGTGTATGCAGTCCCTATCCAGGGTGTGGTTTATTGTATCTGTTCTATGACCAAATAGAAATTTTGAATATAACTAAAATAATTTAGTAACTATGTTGTCTAATTCAGAACTCTCAGCATAACATCTAGCCCATGGTTCCCATATTTTTATTTTCATTATCTTGTTTTCCTTGTAGCCTTAAGATTAGTTGTCCTGAATAATGTTCTGGTCAAGAAAAGATAGATTCTTCTTGAAAAAAATTATGCCACTTTTAGGTGAATTGCTTAGAAAGGCAAACAAGAAAACAACATAAAAGAGCCATTTTAAAGGTCATGTTGCTGACAAATTGCCTATTTAAAATGGAGAGTCACCTAAACTGTGTAATAGTTCTCCAAGTTCTACTCTAAATTCTATTTATGACTTTGTACTGCCATTGGACTTGCCACTGGCAGGAATCAATAAATATAGATAAAAAATGTCAAATTATTGGTGTCTATTGATGCCACTTAAAATGTCCCCTAGAACACATGGTATTAACTGTTGCATTCTCTCCCATTTCAGGATCTGTATCCTTCACATTTTTGACCATTCATTTATATAAACCTCACAAATGTTCATTTTAACTACACAATACTTATTTTGGCAAGCAAGCATTTGTAGAGAATCTACTATGTGCTGGAGGTACAAATAGGAATTACACAAATCCATGTCTTTAGGAACAGGAAGTGTAGCAGGAAATATTTAAGTAACATTTTAACACTATCTGTGCTCTTTTAAATTGTGCATAAAAATCTAGTTAAAATATAACTGTTTAAGTCGAAAAATTCAGTTTTTTAGCAAATTAATAAATTTTTATTGAGTTTAATCTCATGAAAGTTTAGTATCAAGCAAATACAGTAAGTCCCCTACATACGAACCTTCAAGCTGGGAACTTTCAAAGATTCCAACGTGTGTTCCATCAATGTCAGGCATGAGTGAAATTGCAGCTTGCTCTCCGTCTCCTACTGATGACGATTCTTCAGCTCTACCATCTCCCACTTCCTCTCCCTCCTCCAGTCAGTAACTTCTTGCCTGTTCACTCAATGCTAGCCCCTGTATGCCAGCTGTTATACTATACTACTATACTTTTCAAGGTACTGTAAGAGTAAAAATGTTTTCTTTATTTTTTGTGTTTGTTTGTTTTTTATGTATTACTTGTGTGAAAAGTATTATACACATATTACAGTACAGTACTATATAGCCGATTGTGTTAGTTGGGTACCTAGGCTAACTTTGTTGGACTTAACAAACAAATTGGACTTACGGATGCACTCTCGGAAGGGAACTCATTTGTATGTAGGGGATTTACTGTATGTTGTTTTAGATTCCATATCAGGATTTACCTTTAATTACCTAGGTAATAGGAGTGGAGACCTGGATTTATAAATGTTAGAATATGTACACTGAACTGCATTATAGACCAGGCAAATAATTCCTGAAATTTGAGTCAGCTTTGAAGAATTATTTCTATGTGAAAGGTCTTTCTATGTTTAATTTTTAAACAATCAGTGGACATTAGTGGTCAAAAAGCAATCTTATAATGCCATTTCTGATAAATACAGCTAGGAGACATTTGCCTTTTTTCAACATTGCTAACAGGTTCTTCAGGAATAAGTCCATGGTTGACCTCACTTTGCTTTACCTAAAGCAGAGCCATTTTCTTTAGGTTCATACATTTGCCCACACTTAGTGTGTTTCATTGTTTTGAATACTTGCAAAATATCTTTCTCCCGAAGAATTTTGAAAAATGAAAAAATAGAATAAGTAACACATTTAGCAGTCCCAAAGAGTAGGTTAAATAGGGGCCAAGAGCAGAAAAACAAGAAAAGGTAATAGGAAAGTTATAATAGTCATCAAAAAGAAGTGATAATCAAAGCAAGATAAATAGATTATCTATCTGTCTATCAGAATTCACAGCATGGTTGAAGTAAAAAGGAATGTGTCAAGAGGAAGGACTGGGACTGGATAGGCAAAAAGAAATTGCTTGGGCTGAGAAACATTTGAATGCTCATTCATTAAGAAAATTTACCAACTTCCCCTCTTAGAATGTGTATCCTTCACTGGACACATGTATTTCCATATGGAGAAAAATGCAGAGTAATAATTTTTTTTTTGCTTTTGATAAGAATATGAGTAGAATACAGTGATGAAGAGCATTAACATTTCTGATCCTGACAGAAATTAGTTCATATACCAAGTATTTAAATTCCCCAAGTTGAATTTCTTCATATGAAAAATAGAGACAATAATACTTATAACCCATAAGAATGTTGTAGAATTAAATGAGAAAATATTAATAAATCACTTTGCTTGTGCCTCATAACTATTATTGTATCTTTGGTCTTATTGTTTTCCATCCAGAAATAAAGGGTACTACTATTTTATACCCCATGCTGCACACATCCTTCTATGAATTTATTATTCCTTCAGACAAGGTACTATCCAATTGTCAAGGGTAGCAACTTTAGATCCAATGATAGAGTCAATTTTCATATATCTCACCTGCTCACCTGTTTTTGATAGTGTATACCTTCAAAACCAAACTAGTTCATTTATAACATGGTCTGGAGAGAAAATGTCTTCAACAACTGACATCTCTCAAGCTCACCTGGAGGATACCTTTTGTAGTGGCAAAATGTTCATTAGGATATCTAACAATATTATATATGTATTAGAGTTTCCAGAGTTCAAATTACAAGACCAACAACTGGTTTTCATGGAGACCTGAAAGAAAACATATGGACCCAGTATCTAAACTTTTATACTTTGCTGGACTAATTCAATAAAATCATACTTATTCATACAATTTAAAAATAAGTAAGGTACTTAATTTTGAAATTAGTAATACAGAGAATGCTGATTCAATTAATAGAAAGAAGAGCCTACATCAATTTTTACCCAGAACACTGGCCCTTCAAGATACTCAAAAACAGAATCTTTTGCTAATTAATTTTGGAAAACACTGTGTAGTCTATTCATGCTTTAGTTTCACAAAGTAAATTAGTATATAAAATCTTCGAAACCTGAATAAATAAAGCGTTTAAACTTTACTAATATCCTTAATAACTAGAGATGGTTGGTTTGGGGATTACTGATCTGAGTTGAATCATTGAGGTCTGCCTAAATTCTCTTATCCTCAGCACCAAACATTCCTCAACTGATGTTGTGACTTTGTTAAATTAACATTTATTAAATAGAGCCTAGGAGTGACAGGATGTTGGAAGGTGAGCCATGGTTCAACAAAAGAGAGCAAATGGAAAGTGAAATTGAGGTTTATTACTCAAGTCCTGGAGGAGGTACACTGCACACTTGCAGAGACGAGTCAAAGCAGGGTCAGACAGAGAGTGGGACAGGACCTGGGACACATACCTGTATTAGGATCTGTGTGTAGAGTTCCTTGGGGCTCCCGGGTTAAGGGTAGATATGTCAATTCAAACTAAAAAGTGTGGGGTTTTGGTGAGCTTCCTAAGAAGTCTTATCTAAGGGATGCACAAAAGGAAGGCCCTGGGAGGTGGGGGAGAGTGCTTATCACAAGGGCATCTTGGAAGAATCACATCAGGAAATTACATTTGTGACTTGTGACTCTGTGTCCATTGTCTACTTGAGGGAGGGGCTACTGCCTGTTCAAGGCCCCTGCGAATCACTTGGCCACACAAAATGGATGCTAAGGCAGTTCAGCTTAACTCTCAATTAGGTGTACTTTACTGAAATTCATCACATTACTATTTATATACCTCTAAGTTAAGATACTGTTTCTTGAGGATGTCAGTTTGAATGCAAATGTTCACTGGAAAGATTTCTTTTAGCAAGCATTATCGTTGTTGTTCTTGTTGTTGTTGTTAGTTTTTAGAAGACAGCAAAGCCATCTGAGAATAAAATTCAAGCTATAAAATCGTGACACATTTACTTTCCCAAGCTGGAAATCTTGGATTTATATACAAATATTCTTCCATCATCTACTGCATTCCATCAACCTCCACCTTTTATTGATTGTACCTCAGACATCTCTAGCGTTGTTCTGTAGCCAGCTGCTATTAGCTCAGCCGAGCTGATCATGTACACCTCTTCCCAATCCTGCATTCAGTGATAATGCAGTTTGAAGTTAATAAGGTAGTTTGTAATTGGCCAAGGTGTGGCATTTATATACCACAGAAGTAGGCAAATGCTACAAATCACGTGTTGTTTTGAGCTAGTTACACATTTGCCAGCACATCTTTGCACTCTTCTCCTCCTCCTACTCTGCATTCTTATAGCTCAGTGGTAGTTCAGGCCTCCTCATTTCTTACATGGAATATTGCAACTTGGGCCTCATCATTTGAGTATATTCTCTACATAGCTGTCATATGCTCCTTCATAAAGATATAAATAAATTAATGAGTAAATAAAATATTTCTTCATTTTCTTTCCAGCTTGATTTTTCAGTCCCCCTGTTGTCTACAGATATTAACTCCTTAGCAGACCTTAAAAGGCGCTTTTTGATCTGGTAACTCCTCCATTTTCAGTTTTGTAATTTTTCTTAGTGACTTTGAACTCCTTTTCATAACTCAAATGGCCCTGCTTGTCCAGTCTAACTATTTTCTCACACATTTTTCTAACAGGTAGGATCCTCATCTTTCAAAACACCTGAAATATCATTTCTTCTGTCAAGTATTTCCTTAATAACTTGACTTAGGCTATTCCTGAATAGCCTTTCTGCTTCCACAATTTAATGTAGAATTTTAAATTCTCATATACAATTGATTACACTGAATTTTAATTATATATTAATATGGCTGCCTTCTCCACTGGATTCTGAGTTTACTGGCACTTGATAGGTGTATATTGCTGAATTCATGGTTCTAAAACCAAATATTCTCACTACTGATAGGAAGTTGGAGGAGCAGAGAAGGAATGTTGAGGACAAACTTGACAGACCTTCTCTACAACTTTTCCAGTACTAACTCTTTATACCATATGATGAAACACAGAGAATTTGTATGATCAAACATTCCTTCATAAAATAAGCAATCTCTTTTAAGACATAGGCATTTAAACTGAGTTTACAAGAGATTGTGAAGTGAGAGTTATTAATGCAGAACCAAATTACTTTAGAGCAGGCAAAACAGTGGATGCTTATAATGGATTCTTCTAGTCATGTTCATTTGAAAAGCTCATATTTTCAAGAAGAGAAGGGAAAGTGGGTTGGTAGGAAGATCAGAACAGGATTTCTCTTTTTAATCTAGGATTAATTCTATTATAGGGTGAGGGTATATATTATAGCACATGGTGAATATTGATTCATAACCCCATTTAATCTGATACAACACACATGTTTAAAAGCAGTTTATTTTAGCTGCTTCCAAAAGCTGCCTGAAATCCTATTAAGGAAAGGATCTCTGAAGAAATACATCTTACTTGCTGTAAAAGGTTTATAAATACAGGTATCTCAGAGTGATCCTGCCTCTACAACAAATGTTATCTCTAATGCAATGTTATGCTGAACAGTCATAAGCTGCTTTACCGCCAACTCTACAGAAAATATATTTGGAAGAACACAGTGTATCTGTGCCTGTGATACTTTTGACTAAATAGAAACTTGTGTATGGAAGAGAAGAAAGATCATTATCTAAAGTGATGCTCATTCATCCAGAAAATATTTACTCGACATCCCTGTTAGGCCAGATACTGTTTCAGGCCCTTAGGATAAAACGATGACTACAAAGAGGTAGAATTCTTACTCTCTCTGGAAGGCAGATATTAAATAATAACAATAACGATGTACTATTAAGGGAAACAATGATTCTTTAAATGCAGGAATCGATTGAGTGTCATAAGAACTGAAACTATTACAACATGGCGGGCTTTTTAGGAGAAAAATATAAAGTACCAATAAATTCTCAGGTGGAGTAAATCAGAAGGAATGCCAGAAACTAAGAAATTCTGACGTTTAAGTTTCATTGACATCACTATCCACCTCTATTTAAGTGTATATAACAAAGCAACCTGATTTAGAGAGTATCACTCTGGAGGACCAGGGACAGTATCAGGAAGAGCAGCTCTGATACCATAAGTGACTCTTGATGAAATAAAATACAAAAAGATGTGTAATAGTTAACTGAGGGGGTAAGCAGAGGGTAGAGGGAGAAAGGATAAACATTCCAGAACGCATAAGCTCAGTGGATGGCAGTGTGATATTGGAGAGCATGGTGCTTTCTGGGAAAAAAATGTTGGGCAATTTGACCAGACCACAGAGAGAATAGGCATTGTGGTGCCCAAGAGCTGGAATATTGATAGTGGCCAAAACATAGTCATGCTAACTTATGGCAACATTTCCACCTCTCCATCCTACCCTTAAGAAATTTGTTTAAAATATAAGTAGATTAGGTGTAGACTAATTAGGGTATCTCCCTTGGTGGGAGATGGTCTTGACTATCACTAGGATTTAAGTCTCATTTATTTCTACTTTTCTGCTTTTCCTTTCTTCAATCTACATGAATGTGGACTTGTTTGAATTGCATTATTCTGTTTTATTTCGATTTTTTATTTAAGAGAGTGTGTGTGTTCTATTTTAATTTGACTTGTTTTGCAGAACTCGCTCTAGATCAGTGATTCTGACGCTCCTATTTTCTTATTTTTACCTGAGTTAGCAAAGTGTCATTTATTTTTATCCTGCAAATTTCAGGAGAGTGGAGTGTCATCTTCATTGATAGAACACCAAGCATTGTGTTGTATCTATTTAAACCCTTCAGTACTAATGTTTGAAAAGAAATAGGCATAGTTTCAGTCTCTTCCTTTAGTATTGAATTTAGTCAGATGATTCAGTTTTCATATTTCCAGAGATATCCTCTAACTGTTATACTTATCAGGATTACTTAAACTATATAAATTTTCTTTACTCAGATCGCAAATATGGGAACTTACAGCTACCAAGCTTTAAACAAATTTTTGTGAGGTTTAATGGAATTAAACTATTTATTCATTCTTTTGTTGATTCTTTCAATATTTATTGTCAACTTACAATTTTCTTCCTACTTTATTATACAGAATCTAGTGCAAAACATATCATTATTTTATATGCCAACAAGAAGTAAAAAATAAATGCTTACAATTATATTTTAAGATTTCACCAAGAGCAAGAATAATCCAGATTTTAAATATATTAAAATATGAAAAAGGTAGAATAATATAGATAAAATATTATAGTATTGATTTTTATGGTATAAAGAATAATGTTCCCATTTCTGATAAGTACATAGGAACATCCTAGTTCCAGATTGAGTTACTTTATTTTTCTCAAAGCCAGAGAGCATAATGAAGAGATATAAAAGAAACAAACAAAACAATGCAAACCTGTTTCTAAAAACCCTCAATTTTCCTCCTTCTGTATATGTACTTTACTATTCACACAAATCAATTCACTTCTGGACACCAAATGTGTGGGAGGACTTCCCGAAGCCTTTTTCTTTAAAGCTAACAAATACATGTACATTATATGTATGTGGTCAAGAATACCTAAGTACAGCTGCTTACCCAGAGAAAACTGAAGAGACAAAGTAGATTGGGTGAGACTAGACAGGACAAACATAGGGCAGATCTTGAAATTATATCAAATATTCACACCTGGAAGGAAATGGCCCAGCCCTGATTGAGAGCTGGTATGAACAGGATTGACAACAAACAAGCAGAGGTATGGGTATGGGAGTGAGCAAAAGAGAGAGATAGAAATAGAGGCAGACAGAGACAAACTGAATGAGAGTGAGCATGTAACATGCCTAGGAAGCACAGACATGCATATTTAAGAAACTACCACTACAAAAGAGAGAATTCTTCTTTTGACAGCAAAGGTAGTATCCCTTGATGTCCATAGGTCAATGATGAAGAACTTATGGAAATTCAAGGACCTTTATAGGAGCTATCCTAAGTTGGGTTAGAAGCTGAGAATCGGAAATGGCCTGGCTTCACAGAAGCACCATTAGTAAAGAAACTATCTCTTATTTTAGCTACGTAGGAGGGAGCCCATTAGATCATAAAGAAACTGAACAACTTACACTGGTCCTTCACACACTTCTCAGAATTCTTTATTATTGCTGATTTAGGAAAATCCATCTTAGAGGTAAATGACCCAAGAAAGGATAAAGACTATTTCCAATCAGATATTGTTAACAAGAAAAATGACCCAAGAAAGGATAAAGACTATTTCCAATCAGATATTGTTAACAAGAAAAAAACTGCAAAGGAGAAGGTGGAAGGAAATTAATTAAATAAAACAAAAGCAGCAGAATGTCCCTGAAGATGAAAAGAAATTCTCCCACATAGAAAAAAAAATGTGACGCAAGAAATTTGTGACCCAAATATAGAACACTTTTTTATTATCCTAATGAAGCAATTATAACTATGAAGGAAGACTAGTTACACAAATAACAATTATAATGAGAAAGAAAGCAGGAAAGGATTCTATAACTACACAGAGAAAATATGACCAGATAACAGAAGACTGTAGCCAAATAACAGATGAGATGAACCAGGAACAACAAAATTAATTTAGATGCAAAAAACGTACAGTGATGTACATGAAGGCTTCAATGTAAGCTGTGCCCAAAGTATATCACAGATGTCAAAAGACTATAGAAAGATATAGAAAGAAAGCAATTGATAGAGAAGAGTAGCAAAGAAGATGCAACATACTCATTTGCAATTGCTGAAAAAAACCCAAAACACTGGAACAAATGAATTTTCAAAAATATGAATAAAAATATATTTCCTAAAATAATAGAGACCATCAGTGTCCATATTACACACACACACACAAACACACACACAGTATTCCTATAAAAATTGACCTAGAACTGCAACCTATCTTAGTAAACCAATTCAATCCCAGGTAGGCTATTTTATACTACTATCAGCCTGCTGAATCTGCTTCAATAATACATGTTTTATCTAGCCTTTGAATAATATATTTCAGCAGCAGTGTGTGAGTAATAATTTAACTTTCCAAAATAAATATCTTGAGCATATCTCAATGCTACATTTTCTTGTTATTTTTCTTTCATGTTCGTGATACAGCTACAGAAAACTAAGCTAGCACCTCCTGTTCAAAATCTAGTGTTCTTCCATATCTGATTGTAATACATAAAACATATAAGGTGTCAGTATCACACACTGGAACAACAAGCTTTAAGAAATCAGGCAAAAGATGTTAAGTAAAGAGAACCAAAGAGATTTCTACTCTAAGATAAATTTGGAATTTCCACAGAAAATAGGAATTTCTGGATAAAATCTAGGGAAGTTTCTTTCCCCAAATTTCTGTTTATATGAGCTTTGAACAGAAAGCTCATATGGTTGAGCTTTATGTTGGCCTCTGTAATTTTTAAAGAATAATTGGCTACTTGTGCTTTGGAATTATTATTCAACTTATTAAGGTTACATATAAAATAATTTTAAATAACTTTCCTTAAGTTTTCCCATCTATCTTACAAGCAAATTATATTATTTAGAAATTCGGTTACATTTAACTAATACCTTTGTTTATTTTTAAGTCAATCAATTCAATGTTTTTATATGTTTTAAACTATATTAAGTCTTTAAGTACTGATAACACTTGGTCCTTTTTGAAGTCATTATAAATGAGGCTGGTAGCAAAATCCTTGTTTCTTGATTTCAAGTTTAGTTTTACCTAATTCTTGGGTAACTTCTTTCAACTTCATGTTTTGTATAAACCTGTAAAACCTGCTTTTGTTAATTAGTAAAAAGACATAGTGCTGAGAAGCCATGATTTTTAAAATTACAGAAGGTTAGAAACTTGGTTGTTTAACATTCTATGTGTAAGAGTGGAATACTGTATCTGACTCTCGTCTGAAGGATCTGAGCTACTTTGAGAGATACACTCAGTTACTAAACCATGTTTAAAACTTCAGAAAGGGATTTCAGGACACAGTATTTCACAACTTCGTAATTCTGTACTGAATCTATTTCTCAGTTGAGGTCTGATGGTAACCTTTTTCACACAGCCCAGTCTTGATTTGAAATTATCAAAATGCGGCTTTGTAGAAATTTTACCTGGACTTGACTCTTCTGGCAAATCCCGTTAGATAACATCTTAATTTGTAAGGTGGAAGACGAAAAGCATGTCATGATTCCTCTGAAACGGATTTTTAGAGGAATTTCTGTGATATTTCTACTGCTTAATTCACCACTTGATAGAGCTCAACTATATTTAAATTTGATCATTTTCTGAACTGTTAAAATATTTTTCTGGAAACACCACAATACTTATTAATATTTAGATTACATCCAGTTGGGTTATGGTCATTCCAAGATGAGTTTTCTGTAACAAATTTAACAAATTCATTTAGCAAATACCATTTAATATATATTTGAACACACAGAAGGCACAATTTTATATGCTTCAGATACATGTAAAATAGTCACCAGGTTCATAAAATTTTACTGGTACAAAGAAATACACTAAAATTTGTGAATATAAATGTGATATATTATAAAATTATTAAGATAAAGTTCTATAAAGCAAATAATCTTAATTCTGTCCTTTAAAATAGCAATGTAATAATAGCTTAAGAATCAAAAAAGGAGAAATTACTATTAAATCATGGAACTTACTCCTGGGAGAAAAACTGGCACACAGATATACATTCTCATTAATTTATTCATTTTTTTTTTACTCTGAAAAAGGCATAACCAAGCCTAAACTCTTAGCATAATATTGTCAGAAAACTACATTTTTCAGTCATTGCATACTGCAAATAAATGAAAATTACTGTGATAAGAAATTAAAATCTATGTTCATTTTAATTTAGTACTACCATCAATTATTGAGTTTAAAATGATCTTTTGCTGGAAAAATAAGGTAACTGCCCCATAATAATGACTAGAGAGGGGCGACTTCAAGATGGCAGAGGAGTAAGATGTGGAGATCACCTTCCTCCCCACAAATACATCAAAACTACAACTACATCTGGAAAAAATCATACAGAACACCTACTGAATGCTGGCAGAAGACCTCAGACTTCCCAAAAGACAAGAAACTCCCCACGTACCTCAGTAGGGCAAAAAGAAAAAGGAAAACCAGAGACAAAAGAATAGGGATGGGAACTGCACCTAGGGGAGGGAGCTGTGAAGGAGGAAAATTTTCCACACACTAGGAAGCCCGACTGGTAGAGACTGGGGTTGGAAGGGGGGAAGCTTCAGAGCCATGAAGGAGAACGCAGCAACAGGGGTGGAGAGGGCAAAGTGGAGAGATTCCCGCACAGGGGATCGGTGCCGACCAGCACTTACCAGTTTAACAAGCTTGTCTGCTCACCCGTCGGGTCAGGTGGGGGCTGGGAGCAGAGGCTCCAGCTTCGGAGTTCAGATCCCAGGGAGAGGACTGGGGTTGGCAGCATGAACACAGCCTGAAGGGGGCTAGTGAGCCACAGCTAGCTGAGAGGGAGTCCAGATAAAAGTCTGGACCTGGCTAAGAGGCAAGAGACCACTGTTTCGGGGTGCATGAGGAGAGGGGATTCAGAGAACTGCCTAAATGAGCTCCAGAGATGGGAGTGAGCCACGGCTATCAGCGTGGACACCAGAGACGGACATGAAATGCTAAGGCTGCTGCTGCAGCCACCAAGAAGCCTGTGTGCAAGCACAGGTCACTATCCACACCTCCCCTCCCAGGAGCCTCTGCAGCCCACCACTGCCAGGGTCACATGATCCTGGAACCACTTCCCCAGGAGAATACACAGCGCTCCTCAGGCTGTTGCAACATCACGCCAGCCTCTGCCACCTGCAGGCTCACCCTGCATTCAGTACCCCTCTCTCCCCTAGGCCTGAGTGAGCCAGAGCCCCCTAATCAGCCACTCATTCAACCCCGTCTTGTCTGGATGGGAACAGATGTCTGAGGGTGACTTACGCGCAGAGGCAGGGCTAAATCCAAAGCTGAACCCCAGAAGATGTGTGAACAAAGAAGAGAAAGGGAAATTTCTCCCAGCAGCCTTAGGAGCAGTGTATTAAATCTCCACACTCGATGTACCCTGCATCTGTAGAATACCTGAATAGACAACAAATCATCCCAAAATAGAGGCAGTGGCTTTTGGGAGCAACTGTAGACTTGGGGTTTGCTTTCTGCATCTAATTTGTTTCTGGGTTTTGTTTATCTTAGTTTAGTATTTAGAGCTTATTATCATTGGTATATTTGTTTATTGATTAGGTTGCTCTCTTCCTTTTTTATTTTTTTATATATATACGTATACTTTTCTTTTTTTCCTCTTTCTCTTTTTGTGAGTGTGTATGTCTATGCTTCTTTGTGTGATTTTGTCTGTATAGCTTTGCTTTTGCCATTTTCCTAGGGTTCTGACTGTCTGTTTTTTGGGGTTTTTTTAGTATAGTTTTTAGCACTTATTATCATTGGAGGATTTGTTTTTTGGTTTGGTTGTTCTCTTCATTCTTTCCCTCTTTCATTCTTTTTATTTTTTTATTTCTAACTTTTTTTTCTATTTTAATAACTTTATTTTATTTATTTATTTATTTATTTTCTTTCTTTCTTTTTCTCCCTTTTCGTCTGAGCCATGTGGCTGGCAGGGTCTTGGTGTTCTGGCTGGGTGTCCGTCCTGAGCCTCTGAGGTGAGAGAGCCAAGTTCAGGACATTGGTCATCCAGAGACCTCCCCCCCCCAAGTAATATCAAATGGCAAAAGCTTTCCCAGAGATCTCCATCTTGATACTAAGACCAGCTCCACTCAACGACCAGCAAGCTACACTGCTGGACACACTATGCCAACCAACTATCAAGACAGGAACACAACCCCATTCATTAGCAGAGAGGCTGCTTAAAATCATAATAAATTCACAGACACCCCAAAACACACCACTGGAAGTGGTCCTGCCCACCAGAAAGACAAGATACATCTTCATCCACCAGAACACAGGCACCAGCCCTGTCCACCAGGAAGCCTACACAACCCACTGAACCAACTTTACCCACTGGGAGCAGATACCAGAAACAACTAGAACTATGAACTTGCAGCCTGCAAAATGGATACCCCAAACAGAGTAAGTTAAGAAAAATCAGAAGACAGAGAAATACACAGCAGATGAGGGAGCAAGGTAAAAACCCACCAGACCAAACAAATGAAGAGGAAATAGGCAGTCTACGTGAAAAAGAAAATAGAGTAATGATAGTAAAGATGATCCAAAATCTTGTAGATAGAATGGAGAAGATACAAGAAACGTTTAACAAGAAACTAGAAGAACTAAAGAGCAAAGAATGATGAACAACATAATAAATGAAATTAAAAATTCTCTTGAAGGAATCAATAGCAGAATAATGGAGGTAGAAGAATGGATAAGTGACCTGGAAGATAAAATAGTGGAAATAACTACTGCAGAGCAGAATAAAATAAAAGAATGGAAAGAATTGAGGACATCTCAGAGACCTCTGGGACAACATTAAATGCACCAACATTCGAATTATAGGGGTCGCAGAAGAAGAAGAGAAAAAAAAAGGGACAGCGAAAAATTTTGAAGAGATTATAGTTGAAAATTTCCCTAATATGGGAAAGGAAATAGTCAATCAAGTCCAGGAAGGACAGAGAGTCCCATACAGGATAAATCCAAGGAGAAACATGCCAATACACATATTAAGTAAACTATCAAAAATTAAATACAAAGAAAAAATGTTAAAAGCAGCAAGGGAAAAGCAACAAATAACATACAAGGGAATCCCCATAAAGTAAACAGCTGATCTTTCAGCAGAAACTCTGCAAACCAGAAAGTAGTGGCAGAAAATATTTAAAGTGATGAAAGGGGAAAACCTACAGCCAAGATTACTCTACTCAGCAAGCATCTCATTCAGATTTGATGGAGAAATTAAAACTTTTATAAATAAGCAAAAGGTAAGAGATTTCAGCACCACCAAACAAGCTCTACAACAAATGCTAAAGGAACTTCTCTAGGCAGGAAACACAAGAGAAGGAAAACACCTACAATAACAAACCCAAAACAATTTTAAAAATGTTAATAGGAACATACATATCAATAACTACCTTAAATGTAAATGGATTAAATGCTCCAACCAAAAGACATAGACTGGCTGAATGGATACAAAAACAAGACCCATACTTATGCTGTCTACAAGAGACCCACTTCAGACCTAGGGACACAGACAGACTGAAAGTGATGGGATGGAAAAAAATTTTCCATGCAAATGGAAATCAAAAGAAAGCCAGAGTGGCAATTCTCATATCAGAAAAAATAGACTTTAAAATAAAGACTATTATAAGAGACAAAGAAGGACACTACATAATGATAAAGGGATCAATCCAAGAAGAAGATATAACAATTGTAAATATTTATGCACCCAAAATAGGAGCACCTCACTACATAAGGCAAATGCTAACAGCCATAAAAGGGGAAATCAACAGTAACACAATCATAGTAGGGGACTTTAACACCCCACTTTCACCAATGGACAGATCATCCAAAATGAAAATACATAAGGAAACACAAGCTTTGAATGATACATTAAACAAGATGGACTTAATTGATATTTATAGGACATTCCATCCACAAACAGCAGATTACACGTTCTTCTCAGGTGCTCATGGAACATTCTCCAGGATCATATTTTGGGTCACAAATCAAGCCTTGGTAAATTTAAGAAAATTGAAATCGTATCAAGTATCTTTTCCGACCACAGTGCAATATGACTAGATATCAATTACAGGAAAAAATCTCTAAAAAATACAAAGACATTGAGGCTAAACAATACACTACTAAATAACCAAGAGATCACTGAAGAAATCAGAGAAAATTAAAGTATACCTAGAAACAAATGACAATGAAAACCTATGGGATGCAGCAAAAGCAGTTCTAAGAGGGAAGTTTACAGCAATACTATCCTACCTCAAGAAACAAAAAAATCTCAAATAAACAACCTATCCTTACACCTAAAGCAATTAGAAGAAGAACAAAAAAACCCTAAAGTTAGCAGAAGGAAAGAAATCTTAAAGATCAGATAAGAAATAAATGAAAAAGAAATAAAGGAAGTGATAGCAAAGATCAATAAAACTAAAAGTTGGTTCTTTGGAAAGATAAACAAAATTGACATACCATGAGCCAGACTCATTGAGAAAAAAGGGAGCAGACTCAAATCAATAGAATTAAAAATGAAAAAGGAGAAATAATAGCTGACACTGCAGAAATACAAAGGATCATGAGAGATAACTACAAGCAACTATATGCCAATAAAATGGACAACCTGGAAGAAATGGAAAAATTCTTAGAAAAGCACAACCTTCCAAGACTGAACCAGGAAGAAATAGAAAATATGAACAGACCAATCATAAGCTCTGAAATTGAAACTGTGATTAAAATTCTTCCAACAAACAAAAGCCCAGGACCAGATGGCTTCATAGGCGAATTCTATTAAACATTTAGAGAAGAGCTAACACCTATCCTTCTCAAACTCTTCCAAAATACAGCAGAGGGAAGAACACTCCCAAACTCATTCTACGAGGCCACCATTACCCTGATATCAAAACCAGACAAAGCAGCCGCAAAAAAAGAAAACTACAGGCCAATATCACTGATGAGCATCGATGCAAAAATCCTCAACAAAATACTAGCAAACAGAATCCAACAGCACATTGAAAGGATCATACACTGTGATCAAGTGGGCTTTATCCCAGGAATGCAAGGATTCTTCAATATATGCAAATCAATCAATTTGATACACCATATAAACAAATTGAAGGCTAAAAACCATATGATCATCTCAGTAGATGCAGAAAAACTTTTGACAAATTTCAACACCGATTTAAGATAAAAACCCTCCAGAAAGTAGGCATAGAGGGAACTTACCTCAACATAATAAAGGCCATATATGACAAACCACAGCCTACATCATTCTCAATGGTGAAAAACTGAAACCATTTCCACTAAGATCAGGAACAAGACAAGGTTGCCCTCTCTCAACACTATTATTCAACACAATTTTGGAAGTTTTAGGCACAGCAATCAGAAAAGAAAAAAAATAAATAAAAGGAATCCAAATCGGAAAAGAAGAATAAAATTGTCACTGTTTGCAGATGACATGATACTATACATAAAGAAACCCAAAGATGCCACCAGAAAACTACTAGAGGTAATCAATGAATTTGGTAAAGTTGCAGGATACAAAATTAATGCACAGAAATCTCCTTGCATTTCTCACACTAATGATGAGAAGTCTGAAAGAGAAATTAAGGACACATTGACATTTACCACTGTAACAAAAAGAATAAAATACCTAGGAATAAACCTACCTAAGGAGGAAAAAGACGTGTATGCAGAAAACTATAAGACACTGATGAAAGAAATTAAAGATTATACAAACAGATGGAGAGATACTCCATGTTCTTTTATTAGAAGAATCAACATTGTGAAAATAACTATACTACCCAAAGCAATGTACAGATTCAATGCAATCCCTATCTAACTACCAATGGCAGTTTTCACAGAACTAGAACAAAAAATTGCACAATTTGTATGGAAACACAAAAGACCCTGAATAGTCAAAACAATCTTGAGATAGAAAAACGGAGCTACAGGAATCAAGCTCCCTTACTTCAGACTATACTAAAAAGCTACAGTAATCAAGACAGTATGGTAGTGGCACAAAAACAGGAGTATAGATCAATGGACTAGGATAGAAAGCCCAGAGGAAAACCCACACACGTATGGTCAACTTGTCTTTGATAAATAAAGCAAGAATATACAATGGAGAGAAGATAGCCTCTTCAATAAGTTGTGCTGGGAAACCTGTACAGCTACAAGTAAAAGAATGAAGTTAGAACCCTCCCTAACACCATACACAAAAATAAGCTCAATATGGATTAAAGACCTAAATGTAAGGCCAGACACTGTAAATATCTTAGAGAAAAACATAGGCAGAACACTCCATGACATAAATCACAGCAAGATCCTTTTTGACCCACCTCCTAGAGTAATGGAAATAAAAACAAAAATAAACAAATGAGACCTAATGAAACTTAAAAGCTTTTGCACAAAAAAGGAAACCATAAACGAGTTGAATAGACAACCTTCAAAATGGGAGAAAATATTTTCAAACAAAGCAATTGACAAAGAATTAATCTCCAAAATCTACAAGCAGCTCATGCAACTCAATATCAAAAAAACAAACAACCCAATCCAGAAATGGGCAGAAGACCTAAATAGACATCTCTCCAAAGAAGATATACAGATTACCAACAAACACCTGAAAGGATATTCAACATCACTAATCATTAGAGAAATACAAATCAAAACTACAATGAGTTATCACCTCACAACCGTCAGAATGGCTATCATCAAAAAATCTACAAACAATAAATGCTGGAGACTGTGTGGAGAAAAGGGAACCCTCTTGCACTGTTGGTGGGAATGTGAATTGATACAGCCACTATTCACTATTCACTATGTTCACTATGGAGAACAGTATGGAGGTTCCTCAAAATCTGGAAATAGAACTAGCATATGACCCAGCAATCCCACTACTGGGCATATACCCTGAGAAAACCATAACTGAAAAAGAGTCATGTACCACAATGTTCACTGAAACCCTATTTACAACAGCCAGGACATGGAAGCAACCTAATTGTCCATCCACAGATGAATGGATAAAGAAGATGTGGCACATATATAAAATGGAATATTACTCAGCCTTAAAAAGAAATGAAACTGAGTTATTTGTAGTGAGGTGGATGGACATAGAGATTGTCATACAGAGTGAAGTAAGTCAGAAAGAGTAAAACAAATACACCTAAATATGCTAACACATATATATGGAATCTAAAAAAAAAAAAAAGTTCTGAAGAACCTAGGGGCAGGACAGGAATAAAGATGCAGACATAGAAAATGGACTTGTGGACATGGGGAAGGGGAAGGGTAAGCTGGGACAAAGTGAGAGTGGCATTGACATATATACACTACCAAATGTAAGATAGTGAGCTAGTGGGAAGCAGCCGCATAACACAGGGAGATCAGCTCAGTGCTTTGTGTCCACCTAGAGGGAGGGTGGGAGGGAGACGCAAGAGGGAGGAGATATGGGGATATATGTATATGCATAGCTGATTCACTTTGTTATAAAGCAGAAACTAACACACCATTGTAAAGCAATTATACTCCAATAAAGATGTTTTTTAAAAAAAGTGAACACAAGAAAAATGACTAGAAAACCATAAATAAGAATATTTAAATTTTTGCAATAGATATATAAATAAATCCATGAAAATTAGTAAAACACAATAACGAGATAAAATACCTACTTTATATACACATTTTATGCAAAATTGCCAGATAGTTGAGAGGCTGTTATTTAATGCTGTGTTAGAATATGCAGTGCTCCAAAGCCTTATCTTCTGTGTTATAGCCATGAAAGTTATTCTGATACTGGAGTTGTCTCAAATTGACTGCAGTTGAAGTGCCCAGGCTGCCAACCTGTTTTCTTGTTGGTATTGGAACATATTGTGACTCTCCACTCATAAAATGTCTCTCATCCCTTTGTATAAAACTGTAAGCATTTTTTTTAATGTACTCTCTACAGTGCCCTATAAAATGCAGACATCTTTCATGATATTTTGGAGCATGCAAAGGCACAGCTCTAACTGCTGAGGTGAGAATCTTGGATAAAAAATTATACTTTGTTCTCTGTGTTGCAGTTCCCACTAACTTTAGGGAAAGAAGTTAATTGTACTTAAGCCTCCTGAGTGGTTCAATATTAGTATTACAACAAGATCATCCTCCTAAGAGAGAAAGGAACACAGAGCAGATCAAACAAAAGATTCTGCCTTTGCCTCTCTTGGTTTTAAACTTTTGCTCAAGGCATTTTCATTAAAGCTACAAAAATATTAGTAGGCATCATTTTTCTAGGGGGCATATTAAAATTTTTTAAACTTTCATGCTATGCCAAATGCCTGATTTTTTTCAGATTATTTTATGGCATCATCATTTTTCATTTAATTTCTACTTGATTCTTGTTAAAAAACCATCTGTACATGATATAGTTCTTATTCAAACACTTAGCTTAATAAGGGTCATCATTTCCTATTTCAGCTGAATCCCAATACCATGCAGCTCTTCAGAGAAGATTATGTCTTGCACATTACATCCCTAGAGCAAGACAACCCTGTAATATCCCTTAACCATCAGTTAGATCTGAAAGAAGGTCTGATACAGTGTTAATGGCTTCAGGTTCTGAATACTCTGAGTGAACAAGAACACAAAACATTTTTCTAGTAGAAATTAAATTTGAAAAGCAAGAAGATAGATAGCCTCACCCACCAGAGGGCAGAGGGCAGAGATCAGAAGCAAGAAGAACTACAATCCTGCAGCCTGTGGAACAAAATCCACATTCACAGAAAGATAGACAAGATGAAAAGGCAGAGAGAGCTGTGTACCAGATGAAGGAACAAGATAAAACCCCAGAAAAACAATGAAATGAAGTGGACATAGGCAACCTTCCAGAAAAAGAATTCAGAATTATGATAGTGAAGGTGATCCAGGACCTCGGAAAAAGAATGGAGGCAAAGATCGAGAAGATGCAAGAAATGTTTAACAAAGATCTAGAAGAATTAAAGAATAAACAGAGATGAACAGCACAATAACTGAAATGAAAAAATACACTAGAAGGAATCAATAGCAGAATAACTGAGGCAGAAGAATGGATAAGTGACCTGGAAGACAGAATGGTGGAATTCACTGCTGTGGAACAGATAAAGAAAAAAGAATGAAAAGAAATGAAGACAGCCTAAGAGACCTCTGGGACAACATAAAACGTAACAACATTTGTATTATAGGGATCCCAAAAGGAGAAGAGAAAGAGAAAGGACCCGAGAAAATATTTGAAGAGATTATAGTTGAAAACTTCCCTAACATGGGAAAGGAAATAACCATCCAAGTCCAGGAAGTGCAGAGAGTCCCATACAGGATAAATCCAAGGAGAAACACGCCAAGACACATAGTAATCAAACTGGCAAAAATTAAAGACAAAGAAAAAATTTTGAAAGCAGCAAGGGAAAAATGACAAATAACATACAACGGAACTACCATAAGGTTAACAGCTGATTTCTCAGCAGAAACTCTACAAGCCAGAAGGGAGTGGCATGATATACTTAAAGTGATGAAAGGGAAGAAACTACAACCAAGATTACTCTGTCCGGCAAGGATCTCATTCAGATTCAATGGAGAAATCAAAAGCTTTACAGACTAGCAAAAGCTAAGAGAATTCAGCATCACTAAACCAGCTCTACAACAAATGATAAAGGAACTTCTCTAAGTGGGAAACACAAGAGAAGAAAAGGACCTACAAAAACAAACCCAAAACGATTAAGAAAATGGTAACAAGAACATACATATCAATAACTACCTTAAACGTGAATGGTTTAAATTCTCCAACCAAAAGACACAGGCTTGCTGAATGGATACAAAAACAAGACCCATATACATGCTGTCTACAAGATATCCACTTCAGACCTAGGGACACATTCAGACTGAAAGTGAGGGAATGGAAAAAGATATTCCATGCAAAGGGCAATCAAAAGAAAGCTGGAGTAGCAATACTCATATCAGATAAAATAGACTTTAAAATAAAGAATGTTACAAGAGACAAGGAAGGACACTACATAATGATCAAGGGATCAATCCAAGAATAAGATATAACAATTATAAATATATATGCACCCAACATAGGAGCACCTCCATACATAAGGCAACTGCTAACAGCTCTAAAATAGGAAATTGACAGTAACACCATAATAGTGAGGGACTTTACCACCTCACTTACACCAATGGACAGATCATCCAAACAGGAAATTAATAAGGAAACACAAGCTTTAAATGACACAAGAGACCAGATAGATTTAATTGATATTTATAGGATATTCCATCCAAAAACCACAGATTATACATTCTTCTCAAGTGCACACAGAACATTCTCCAGGATAGATCACATCTTGGGTCACAAATCAAGCCTCAGTAAATTTAAGAAAATTGAAATCATATCAAGCATCTTTTCTGACCACAATGCTATGAGATTAGAAATCAATTACAGGGAAAAAAACGTAAAAAGCACAAACACATGGAGGCTAAACAATATGTTACTAAGTAACCAAGAGATCACTGAAGAAATCAAAGAGGAAAGCAAAAAATACCTACAGACAAATGACAATGAATACATGACGATCCAAAACCTATGGGATGCAGCAAAAGCAGTTCTAAGAGGGACGTTTATAGCTATACAAGCCTGACTCAAGAAACAAGAAAAATCTCAAATAAACAATCTAACGTTACACCTAAAAGAACTAGAGAAAGAAGAACAAACAAAACCCAAAGTTAGCAGAAGGAAAGAAATCATAAAGATCAGAGCAGAAATAAATGAAATAGAAACAAAGAAAACAATACTAAAGATCAATTAAACTAAAAGCTGGTTCTTTGAGAAGATAAACAAAATTGATAAACCATTATCCAGACTCATCAAGAAAAAGAGGGAGAGAAGTCAAATCAATAAAATTAGAAATGAAAAAAGGAGAAATCACAACTGACACTGCAGAAATACAAAGGATTATAAGAGATTACTACAAACAACTCTTTGCCAATAAAATGGACAACCTGGAAGAAATAGAAAAATTCTTAGAAAGGTATAACTTTCCAAGACTGAACCAGGAAGAAATAGAAAATATGAACAGGCCAATCACAATGAATGAAATTGAAACTGATTAAAAATCTTCTAACAAGCAAAAGTCCAGGACCAAATGGCTTCACAGGTGAAATCTATCAAACATTTAGAGAAGAGCTAACACTCATCCTTCTCAAACTCTTCCAAAAAATTGCAGAGGAAGGAAAACTCTCAAACTCATTCTATGAGGCCACCATCACCCTGATACCAAAACCAGACAAAGATACTACAAAAAAAGAAAATTACAGACCAATATCACTGATGAATATAGATGCAAAAATCCTCAACAATATACTAGCAAACAGAATCCAACAACACATTAAAGGATTCTACACCATGATCAAGTGGGATTTATTCCAGAGGTGCAAGAGTTCTTCAGTATATGCAAATCAATCAGTGTGATACACCATATTAACAAATTGAAGAAGAAAAACCATATGATCATCTCAATACTTGCAGAGAAAGCTTTTGACAAAATCAACACCAATTTATGATAAAAACTCTCCAGATAGTGGGCATAGAGAGAACCTACCTCAAAATAATAAAGGCCTTATACGACAGACACACAGCAAACATCATTCTCAATGGTGAAAAACTGAAAGCATTTCCTCTAAGATTAGGAGCAAGACAAGGATGTCCACTCTCACCTCTATTATTCAACAGAGTTTTGGAAGGTTTAGCCATAGCAATCAGAGAAGAAAAAGAAAGAAAAGTAATACAAATTGGATAAAAAGAATTAAAACTGTCACTGTTTGCAGATGACATGATCCTATACATAGAGAATCCTAAAGATGCCACCAGAAAACTACTAGAGGTAATCAATGAATTTGATAAAGTTGCAGGATACAAAATTAATGCACAGAAATCTCCTGCATTTCTATACACTAATGATGAACAATCTGAAAGAGAAATTAAGGAAACACTCCCATTTACCATTGCAACAAAAAGAATAAAATACCTAGGAATAAACCTACCTAGGGAGACAAAAGACCTGTATGCAGAAAACTATAATATACTGTTGAAAGAAATTAAGATGATACCAACAGATGGAGAGATATACTATGGTCTTGGATTGGAAGAATCAATATTGTGAAAATGAGTATATTACCCAAAGCAATCTACAGATTCAATGCAATCCCTATCAAATTACCAATGGCATTCTTTACAGAACTAGAACAAAAAATCTTAAAATTTGTATGGAGACATAAAAGACCCCAAATAGCCAAAGCAGTCTTGAGGGAAAAAAATGGAGCTGGAGGAATCAGACTCCCTGACTTCAGACTATACTACAAAGCTACAGTAATCAAGACAATATGGTACTGGCACAAAAACAGAAACATAGATCAATGGAACAAGATAGAAAGCCCAGAGATAAACCCACACCCCTAAGGTCAACTAATCTATGACAAAGGAGGCAAGGATATAAAATGGAGAAAAGACAGTTTCTTCAGTAAGTGGTGTTGGGAAATCTGGACAGCTACATGTAAAAGAATGAAATGAGAACACTCCCTAACACCATAAACAAAAGTAAACTCAAAATGGATTACAGGCCTAAATGTAAGACCAGACACTCTAAAACTCTTAGAGGAAAACATAGGAAGAACACTCTTTGACATAAATCACAGCAAGATCTTTTTTGATCCACCTCCTAGAGTAATGGAAATAAAAACAAAAATAAACAAATGGGACCTAATTAAACTTCAAAGCTTTTGCACAGCAAAGGAAACTACAAACAAGACGAAAAAAGATCTCTCAGAATGGGAAAAAATATTTGCAAATGAATCAACAGACAAAGGATTAATCTCCAAAATATATAAACCGTTCATGCAGCTCAATATTAAAAAAACAAACTAACCAATCAAAACATGGGCAGAAGACCTAAATAGACATTTCTCCAAAGAAGACATACAGATGGCCAAGAAGTACATGAAAAGCTGCTCAACATCACTACTTATTAGAGAAATGCAAATCAAAACTACCATGAGGTATCACCTCACACCAGTTAGAATGGGCATCATCAGAAAATCTACAAACAACAAATGCTAGAGAGAATGTGGAGAAAAGGGAACCCTCTTGCACTGTTGGTGGGAATGTAAATTGATACAGCCACTATGGTGAACTGTATGGAGGTTCCTTAAAAAACTAAAAACAGAATTACCATATGACCCAGTAATCCCACTACTGGGCATATACCCAGAGAAAACCATAATTCAAAAAGACACATGCACCCCAATGTTCATTGCAGCACTATTTACAATAGCCAGGTCATGGAAGCAACCTAAATGCCCATCGACAGACGAATGGATAAAGAAGATGTGGTACATGTATACAATGGAATATTACTCAGCCATAAAAAGGAACGAAATTGGGTCATTTGTTGAGACGTGGATGAATCTAGAGACTGTCATACAGAGTAAAGTAAGTCATAAAGAGAGAAACAAATATCGTATAGTAACACATACATGTGGAACCTAGAAAAATGGTACAGATGAACCGGTTTGCAGGGCAGAAATAGAGACACAGATGTAGAGAACAAACGTATGGACACCAAGGCGGGAAAGCAGCGGGGGATGGGTGTGGTGGTGTAATGAATTGGGAGATTGGAATTGACACGTATACACTGATGTGTATAAAATGGATGACTAATAAGAACCTGCTGTATAAAAAAATAAATAAAATTTAAAAAAAAAAGGAAGATGTGATGAACTTCAGAATTGGCAAACATATCCACGTGCTTGGAGGGTGGCACACCCAACTCTATGAGGACAGAAGCTCCTGGATTGGGACTTTTCCAGATCTCACCCTATGTACCTCTTCATCACATGTTCATTTGTATCGTTTATAATAAACCAGTAAGCTAAAAAAAAAAAAAAAATCAAGATTCTTATATCTAAATACATTTTAAAAGGATAGACTTATGCTAAGAAAAGAATACGACTAGAATTTATATTTTAGACACTTTTATATATTAGACATGTTTACATATTTAGTTCAAAATTATAAAAATAATTTTAAAACTTCTGTCCTCATGTAGTGTGCTTAGAATAATGCATTTAGTGAATTTAGTAGGAACTCTGAAAAATGAGGTTGATTAAAAATTTTTAAAGGAATAATGGATAAAAAAAAAGAAAACAGAACATGAGTGAACCCAAAGTACATTAAATTTCCCAAAAGAGGAAATGTATTTAGATATCTTACCTTTGTTCCTCATTTTCTACCACTGTCTTCTATCAAATTTTCCTGTCCCATGCTGATTATTGATTTAGTTTCCAAATTATTACCCAGAAAACCTTGACTGTACCATACTGATATTATGGAAAAGAACAAAAATAATATTTAATGAGTATCTTCTGATGGCATTCAGTATGTTGGGTGCTTTATATACATTACTCTACAGAAACTTCAGCAGCTCACAACCATCCTATGAGGCAGAGAAACAGCATATGCTGTGGTTGTGAGGTGGGGAGAAACTTTGCATAGTCGTGGAATATAGAAAACGCCTAAGTGGCTTGGGCACAGAAAAGAAATGCATGTGTATCAGAGGATGAGGTTAAGAGGCAGACAGGGCCAAATAATATAGAACCCTATAATATATGTAAATAATTTAGAACTTTATCCAAAAACAGTGAGAAACAATTTGGAGAGTTTTATAGTTGCATGAAATTTTCAGATTTGCCTGTTTAAAACAGAACTCAAGCTAAAATGTGCAGAAAAAAATTGATGGGGACAGAGAAATTGCTAAAATCCAATTTAATATTTCAGGTAATTCATAGTTTGCATGGAGAAATAATGGTATTAGTAAGCAGAGAAAAGAGTTGATGGGTCTACGATATATTTGGGGAGCATATAAATTCTTCAGGATACTCCATAACATCATTACCTATTTACTTGTCTTTTTCCCTACAAAATTAGATTTTACTCATCTTTCAATACCTAATTCCTAGCATGTAGCTTCCCATGAATAATTTAACCCAAGTCATGGAGCAATAGCCAGAGAGCCACAGTAGAGCCAACACAATGCCATTGACAAAACCAACTGGATCATGTAGGCCTTAGGTAGTGCCTACAATGGAACCTGGTCGTTTATATAAGTCCTCAAGGTTACAGGAATTAGTATTTTCACTAAATGTGTTTTTTCTAACTTAAACTTTGAATTTTAGGAACTGAAAAAATCTACTATCCCCAAATCTATTGAGGTTGAGTTTGGACTAGAGCAAAAAGAGTGTTGAGTCTGAAATATAACTTGTATTCTGAACTCTGCACAACCTATCTATAAACAATGAGATAAAAAGTCAATTATTTTAACATAAAAACCTGAATATTAAGAAAAAACTTAGGATGGTAAATGGATTTAAAAGCATTCATTATTCTTCAGATATATTATTCAACTAATTTAGCACATTGCAAATTATTCTAATCATTTTTTCATATCACCATGAAGAAATTTCATTAGAAATGGCATTACTGAAAAAAGACAATTAGTAAAAACATAAGCACAAATTTCATCAACAAAACATCCCATGATTAATATTTTTAAACAATTTTCTCCAGTTCTATAACATTGGTTAAAGTCATAACATAACTAAAAGGCATTTGAGCAACTGCAGAGAAACAGGCCTTCCAATTTGTTCTACCAGGATATGAATTCCACCTCTACAACTGAGAAGTGAAATAAGAGTCTATTCTGAAAGCTAAAATTAATTCATTAACTTTTCAGATTCATGCCTAGATAATTGTGAAAAATAATTTTAATAAGACAAAAGCAGAAGTTCATTTTGTTGAATTTATTTAAGTGCTAAATATACCATTAAGAATCACTGTTGTATTTGGTTTCTGTATGCCCTGTAGTTTTTTGTTGCTTATTTCCTGCATTACTGTCTTCTGTGTTTAGTTGGCTTTTTGTGGTGAAATGTTTAAGTTCCTTTCTCATTTCCTTTTGTGTATATTCTATAGATATTTTCTTTGTGGTTACCATAGGGATTACATTTAACATCCCATAGTTATAACACTATAATTTGAATTTATACCAGCTTAACTTCAATAGCATACAAAAATTCTTCTCCTTTACAGCTCCACCACACCCATTACATCTTTATACATTGTGTGCCCCTAGTTCTTTTAAACGAGTTCATGAACTAGTTCTTTTAAATGCATTAGTTTCCTAAATTATGC
This sequence comes from Balaenoptera ricei, assembly GCF_028023285.1. Taxonomy (NCBI): domain Eukaryota; kingdom Metazoa; phylum Chordata; class Mammalia; order Artiodactyla; family Balaenopteridae; genus Balaenoptera; species Balaenoptera ricei. The sequence continues at coordinate 91,958,173 of NC_082639.1, forward strand.
AAAAAAAGAGATTCGGAGTTACAAACCAAAGTTACAGTAATAGTGGCTTTTACACTTTCCCTTTAAATGTATTGCTGTCTTAAATCATGTGGAAACAACCAGAAGGTACAGTTACAAACCATTGTTACAGTAGTACTAGCTTTTATAATTGTCCATGTACTTACCCTTATTAAAGTCATTATTTCTCCATAAAAAAAAAAATCACTGTTGATTTTCCTTTTTTAAAAAAAATTGAGCTACCTCTAAAAATCATATCAATATTCTTAATCTTTTGAAGGCTCTTATTTTCACTAGTAACTGATTGAATATAATTCAACATTCACTTTTTTTGGAATGTTTGCTATTGGTCAGTAACTATGTTCATGTTAGTCAATGGAAGATTCCTGTCCTTTTGGAGTTCACAGTTCAGTGGAAGGCAATATGTAAACTAATAATTACAACAAGATATATCTATATCAAAGCAATAATAGAAATGCCTACAACCTGGCATGCCTCCACTCTTACTGGCCCCAGAAATCATATAAAATCTGTTACAGAAACCTAGCTATTTGATTATTGTAATAGAGAATCCATCCGAAACAGAAGCTACATCCTATAAACATTTTAGTCTTTTCCATTTTATCACATATTAACAAAACCCCTCAAAATCCATCATGACCAAGTCACACTTTTTCTATCCCTCATCAGGCTTTTTCTTCCGCACTTATGAAACAACAGTGGCACAGTTTCAATCTCCCTCTGGTGCAGCAGAATGTAGCAAATACATAGAAGAAAGGAACAATACAACAGTAGTTTTGTGTGTTGCCAGTAAATCTGGCAAAACTGATACATCCACTGGTATCAAATCTGACTGAAGCATCAATGAATTTTATTGTATTAAGCTGAGATGGATGTGTATTATGTGGGACATGATGAAATCATGTTTATAGTATCATAACAATGCTAGGGACTTAGTAGGCACTAACTACATTCTCCTCCAAATAAATTCATTTCTTCTTGCTTTGAAAGAACTGGATCATGTCCTGATATCATGCCTTCTAAAATGGTTAATTTGCTATTTACAAGATTGTTTAAAGGCTTAAAATATGCACACAGATATTTCTATATCTGTGTGCACATGTGCATATATATATATATATGAGAGAATAGAGAATTTTCATATGGAATCTATGAACAAACACTATATTATTGGAGAAAATAAACCCCTACCTCATAATTTGCTTTCTGATTTTTGCTCATATTTTTTTAACCTATGGCAAAATAAAATCTCTAGAGGAAATTTGTATATAATAAGGGAGTATGTTTTATTCAAAAAGTTGTATTGTAAAATAGTCTACTAATATCTGTTATTTTTTGTTTTGTGCCCTGAATTTAAATACTTTTAAAAATACTCAAGTCCAATAGCTCTTCCTTTGATTCTTTCATGAAAATAAGGTGTTTCTTATGGGACTGTACAGTGAGCAGACAACTCAAAAATATATATATATATATATATATATGAGCCTATGGAATTGAGTGAAGTACCAGTTATTGTGCTGTGGATAAAACTGCATAATAAAAGTAAAATGCCAGGGAGGCTTTGGAGAGCAACTTTATTATTGAATGTGGAAGAGAAAATCAAGCTTAGTAGCTGAAAATTATTTTCAGAGCTTTAGATGGCCATCATAACAGCAAATGTCAGTCATTTTTGTTTATACATGCCTTCAAAATTTTATTTAAAACTTCCTTAATTATCTTTATGCACATTATTTGATTCATTTTTTGATTCATTTTTAAACTTAAGAATATTTTTTATTTGTTATTTTGACTTTGTTCTGACAAATTATTTGTATATTTGTATATATTTATGCAATAGCATATAATATAATATAAAACATGTGCATATATTTACATACACATATATTTCAGATTTCTGGCTTTTATTCTATTTTGTTGGTCTTATTTTCCTCCTTGGAAGGAAGGAAACTTGATCAAGTTTAGCAGCAGTGTTGGTATTTCATCAAAGAATGTTGATGGGCATTTTCTTATTTGACAGATTGCAAGTCTTTTCTTCCTTATCCAGAATTCCATGAACACTCTACAAAAGCAATGAAAGGCTGAAACTTGTCATTGTTATTGTACCTCTGCCTTTGTGTGCCTTTGTGCTTTGACGCTTTTGCTCTCAAATGTTATCAAATCAATACAATCTAATCAAAATACATTTCTAGTGTGATCAGGGTTATAGATAACTTGGCACTATACACTGCCAGATAACAGGTGTTTATTTATTTTGGAATACTGAAGAGTATGGCATGTGTATGTACAATGCTGTTTCTATATCTGCAGAGTTGATTTGTGTCCATATAATAGAATTATCCAAGAAGGCTGCATTCTCCAAAATTAAAAAAAATTTATACTTTCACTGATTGAAGGCTTATTTCTTGGCTTCCTGTGGTTCAGAATATAACCTCATTACACTTACTAGAATGAATAAAAAGTAATTTATTTTCTTAAAGTAACTAATTATGTAAACACTAAGAACAGCCTAAATATATTATGATTCATTGCCATATTTTGAAACCAAATATATTATTGTTTAAACATATTATTATAATAATATTATGTTTTCAAATTTTAGGTAAGTAGCTTAAAAAACACAATCACATATATAATTATAGCTGTCTCTATTATTTAAAAATTTTGATATTTATCATTCCATATGTTATCTCATACATAATTTTTCTCTCTAAATAGTATCAAACTATACAAATTTTTGTAATTTTTTTAAAAATTCATCAATAGAATGTGTACATTCTTCTATGTCAATAAATATGCTTTTAAACTATCTTAAAGCCCATAAAATATTCTCCCTGGAGAAGTGAAGTAATAGCCATGATTGGAAAAAAATATTTTAACCATAATACAGAAATGGACTCTACTACTTCCTTCCTTCCTTGCTGTTTCTTCCTTTCTTCCATACACTTTTCCTTTTTTTTTCTATTTTATTGATTTATAAAAACCTAAGCGTAGCATGAAATTCAAAAGGAAATAAAGTGTAAACAATGAAAACTCTGCCTCATATACCTTTCCTTAGCCCTTCTGTTCCCTTTCCCAGTGGTCACTTTTCCAACTTTCTGCCTGTCCTTTCTGAAATACTATAAGCATTCACAAGCATCTGTGTATAAAGAAGAGTTCTCTTATTTGGGTAGAATTGCATAAAAATTAAGAGCATGGATTATAGAACAAGATTTCCTGAGTTTAAAACCAAGATCTGCCACTTTTTAACTCTTTAAACTTTGGATTATTTACATAACATTATGGGCAATGCTTTTTAAATCTATAATTGTATATTATAGATGCAAATATATAGGGGAAGAAATATAGAAGTTTGTCAGACAATATATGAATATATTATTTTCTAAATTTTGTGATCCCTTAGTATTTACCAGCATTTTAGGATGTTTAAGTTGCATGTTTTTTACTTACCCTAATAAAATATTGTGCTGAATCTATTTTCTACTCACAATTTTATATTATTTTTAAAGGCCCCTCAAATTGCATGAATTTCTGATCCCACAGTTCTTGATTTGTCCCGGCCTATAAGGTGTTCAAGCTCTTAACTGTACCCACTGGCACCTAACCCATAGATGCACATTTTTAACTTCTCCAAATAGTCCACATTAAGGTTTCTGTAGGGAAGTTTCAATCTCCCATAGGCAGAGAATAAAGAAAGCAATCTGGATATCTACATGCTTCTCAAAGAGTTTTGCCTCACATTTTTCTTTTATCCAGATTCTGAAAAATTTTTTTTCTGATTAAAGTCTAGTTATCTGTCACTATTTCTCCCGGACTTTAGCTACAAAATTATTTACCTTGTTTTAGCTTGATACTATATCCTTCCATAGAAAGAAGGCATGAAATCTGAGAAGCTAAACAGTATGCAAATCTTGACAAGAAATCTAGGAAGAATTCGGAGAAGTAATTTGTTAAAGTAACAAATTAACTAACACTGAAAATGCTTCACCTAAAATACATAAGATTCACTAACATATGGTTGTTTGGCAACCAGATTACTTTAGCTGTTCTCAAACCTAGCTGGGTATCAGGAACAATGAAAATTTTTAAAAACATTAACTCTTTCAAATAGTTCTTTCACCTAAATCTATTGGGGCAGAGTGGCTGGAGGTCTAAGATCTCATTTTTTAAAAATTTCCCAGAGTGAGTCAGATGCAAATTGCTCCAATGCGTGTTCAATAAATGCTGACCTAGGAGTTCCCTACCTATACCATAGAGCATTGAATCTCTGGGATTAACCCCTTACTTGGCCAACTATTTTCTATGATCTGACTTTGTCATTATTGGGACGAATGAGGCACTTACTTGACCCAGGGTTTAGATAATTTTATTTGTTTTAAACTTGCTCTTCTCAACTCTTTTTCTAACATTTTTTGAGAAACTACTTTACTGGATACTGCGCAAGGAAATTTTTATCATATTTTCCTTAAGTCCTTATGCCAACACTGTTATGGCTTGAATTGTGCCCCCAAAGGCAATGTTGAAGTTCTAAACCCCAGTATCTTACAATGCAGCCTTATTTGGAAGTAAGATTGCTGCAAATATAGCTAGTTAAGATGAAGTCATACTGGAGTAGGACAGTGGGCCCTTAATTCAACGTGACTAGTGTCTTTATTGGAAACACAGAGGAGACACAGAGAGAGATACACAGGGAAAATGGATGTCACAACAGAAGCAGAGATTGGAGTGACACAGCCACAAGCCAAGGAACACCAAGGATTGCTGGCAAACCACCAGAAACTAGGAGAGAGACAAGGAAGAATTCTCCCCAACTTGTTTCAGAGGAAGAATGACACTGACGACACCTTGATTTCATACTTCTAGCCTGAGGAACTGTGAGACAATAAATGTCTGTTGTTTCAAGCCATCTATTTTGTGGTACTTTGCTATGGCAACCCTAGGAAACTAATACAAGCTTGGTGAGATAGACTGTCATTTTCATTTTACCAATGAAAAATTGGGGCTTGGAAAGTTTAAGGAAGTTATCCAAGTTTACTATATAAATGGTAAGTAGTATTTTCTGGTGCTAAGTCCAGTGTTCTTGCCACTGTTTTTCTTATTATTTAATTTTTTTTTAAAAAAACGTTTATTAAACTCATGTATTCTACTGTGATCAAATATGCTAAAAGAGGTATTCTATAAAAGTGTTTGAGTGGAATCTTAGGTGTAGTCTTCTCTCAAGAATAAATAGCATTAGAGTTCCTTTTTTTTTCTTTAATAAGAGAAATAAAGTACTGACATTCTCTGGTGTCTCTAATTGGATGCTATATGTTGAACTCTGTCAACCCAGTTCATCCCTCTGTCGTCTCTGACACCCCTTGAAATCAATGAGAATGCAAAAATTAAATCAGGCTATATGTGCTGGGAGAATTGTAAAAGCTGTATAATCCAAATACTGTAGTTAATGACTGAACACATGAAAAGCACAGTAGAACTCTATTTATAAAAATCAATACCAGTCCTCATTTGTAGAGTCAACCTTTACTGTCTTTTCAGTAAACGTCAGTTTTGAGGAAATGTTTTATATGCATCATTTTTAGAAATGCTCTTCAGCTGCAGGTTTGGAATAAAAATCAAAACATTCATGGGATTGTTTTGCTGTGTATGAATGCAGATACGAAATGATATTTAGAAAAAAATGAAAGTATATAGTTTAACAAAAGGAGTTTCAGAGAACATTTTATTTCTTTAGGTTCATGCAGTGAAACTCATGAGATAGACACCCTTAAAATGGGACTACTTTCAGGTTTCAATGATTATATGCTGTTTGCAGTAATGTTATAATAAAGCGTCCATATGTGAAAAATACTTAACATAATTAACAATGGCAATATTAGAATATTCCGGATTTTATTTTATTTAATCTTCAGTATATTTGACAGAGTAAATTGGACACATAATTTAGCAGTATTAGTTATCTGTATTCTGGACAGTCCATTGAATATGGAAAGTTTCCTAAAATAACATGAATACATTTAGTGCCTTGATCACATATCATCTCCTGAAAGAAAATGAAGTCCCATGGATAATATAATCGTCAAAGAAAATTTGTAATACAATTGCATCATTTTAATTTTATTTTCTGCTCTATCTCTGAGACTTTTTTTGTAAAAACTTTGCATCTTCTAAAAATGAATCACCAATTTTCATTTAATAATTCTAAAATGAAAAATGCCAAGTGATTAGAAACAACACAAACTAAGTCTGCAAGTTCATATAGGAAGATCAGTTGGACTGAGGAAGCCTCTAGAGGCCAATTGGCTTTGCCATATGCAAGATGCTCAAGTTAAATTTTCAGCCTGCATTTCCTACCTTATTGTTCACTAGAAGAATTATAACACATTTAAACTAATGCTAACCCATTTAATGTTAAAACAAATTTAATGAATTGTATTCTTTTAACTAAGAGGAAAAAATAATGTAACATAATTAAATGTTATAACCTCATGGAATTCTTCTGTACAGGAGATTTGTCTCTACTCATTATTCATTTATTTACTCATGTATTTATTTATATCAGTTTGGACTCGTGAATATTGTTTCAGCTTTGGCTATTGAGATTTCTTACAGTGGCTGCTGTGTCCCTTTAACATACTTCCATCATTGTTTCTTTCTTGTTTGTTTGCTTTTTGTCTGGTTTTTAGCTTGTCCTTACTTTCTGGCGCTAAAAGATGTTCCAGGCTCATATTGTGTATTTCCTGCCCTCATCCCAGAATCAGCCATTTCTCCAATGAACTCAAATTCCTTTTATTGGAGAATGGCATTGGAAACTAAGTTTTGGGTACTGGTATATTACTGAGGCCTCATTTCTTCTAGACCTTCTCAGCTGACAAATTAACACAGATATACACAAACATACATGCACTTGTGTGCATGTGTGTGTGTATGTACTAGCCTGTACATATATACATATCTGTAACTATTTCTGTGTGTTACTAATTTATTTATATTAAGCTAAACATGAATTCATACTGATATCCGTGACTCTAATCAATCATTATGTGGATTGTTCTGCCCTCTTTCATTAGCTTATTTGTAACTTCCAACTCCAACTGTAAGAAACGTGACTTCTTCCACCTCACATCCATTTACTTAGTTGTTCAATTCCAGTATACATGTAGAGCAGTATTAGAATTATTAATCCAACTCCCAAGAGAAACAACTTTATTAACTAGAGTATGGTATTCTTGTATAGTGTCTTTTGCCTTTAAGCTTACAAACTATTCATTTCCAAAGTTACTTTTCCTTCATTCTTCATTCTTCTTCAATGTAACTTCTACTACATTTGTAGTACAGTTACATTGTTTTGTCACATTCTATATTCCATGCTAGAATCATCAGATCTCCTAAATGATATTTTTTAAAATTTGCATTCATTAAGGTTCATTTTTGTGCTATAAAGTTCAATAGATTTTGACAAATGTGTAGTGTCATGTATCCCTAATAACAGTATTATACAGATACTAAAAAAAAAAAATCCCTTTTGCTTCATGTAGTCAACCCTGCTCCCCAACCCAAACCTTTGGCAACCACTGATTTTTTTTATGATCCCTACAGTTTTGTTTTCCTGAATTTTATAAAATTGGAGTCATACAGTGTGTATAACCTTTCACACTGGTTGCTTTCACTTAGCAATATGCATTTGACATAATTCATGTTGTTTCATTCTTAGTATCTCATTATATTTAATGCTGAATAATATTCCATTGTATGGTTGTAGCACAGTTTTTTTAATCCATTCACCTATTGAAGGACATCTTAGTTAATTCCACATTTTAATGATGTGAATAAGGCTGCAATAAACATTTGCATTCTTCTGTGGACATAAGTTTTCAAAATAGTTGAGAAAACACACAGAAACCCAATTGCTGGATCGTAGGGTAAACTGCGTTTTGCCTTGCAAGAAACTGTAAAACTGTTTGCCAAGGTGGCTGTACAATTTTGAAATCCCACCAGTAAAGAATGAAAGTTCCTGTAGCTCTACATTCTCACCAACATTGGGTATAGCCAGTTATTTTGTATATGAGACATTCCAATACGTATATACAATGTCTTGTTTTCATTTTCAATTCTTTAATGACAAATGATCTTGAGCATCTTTTCTTGTGCTTATTTGCTGTCTTTGTATCTTCTTTGCTGAAGTGTCCATTCTGAACTTCTCTCCATTTTAAAAATTATGTTATTTCCTTACTCTAGAGTTTTGAAAGCTCTTTGTATATTTTGGATCCAAGTACTTCATCAGATATGTCTTTGATAAATATTTTATCTTATTTTGCCTATTTATTTTTTGATCTATTTATTTTCTTAACTGTGTCCTTCACAAAGTGCAGAAGTTTTAATATTTTTTTTCTATTTTATTTCTTTTTATTGACATATAGTTGATCTACAATATTGTGTTAATTTCTGGTATACAACAAAGTGATTGTGTTATACAAATATATATATATATATTCTTTTTCATATTCTTTTCCATTATGGTTTACTATAAGGTACTGAATATAGTTCCTGTGCTATACACTAGAACCTTCTTGTTTATCTATTTTATATATGGTAGTTTGTACCTGCTAATCCCAAAGTCCTTATTTATCCCTCCTGCCCCTTTTCCCCTTTGGTAACCATAAGTTTGTTTTCTATGTCTATGAGTCTCTTTCTGTTCTGTAAGCAAATTCATTTGTATCAAATTTTAGATTCCACATATAAGTGATAGCATATGATATTTGCCTTTCTCCTATAGACTTAATTCACTTAGTATGAAAATCTCTAGGTCTATCCATGTTCATGCAAATGGCATTATTTCATTCTTTTTTATGGCTGAGCAGTAGTCCATTGTGTGTGTTTGTGTGTGTGTGTGTATACATATATATACTTGTATATATATGTGTGTGCAGATATATATATGTATACCACATTTTCTTTACACATTCATCTGCTGATGGATATTTATGTTGCTTCCATGTCTTGATTATTGTAAATAGCACTGCTATCAACATTGGGGTTCATGTATCTTTTCAAATTAGAGTTTTCATTTTTTCTGGATATATGCCCAAGAGTGGGATGGCTGGATCATATGGTAACTCTTTTTTTAGTTTTTTAAGGAACCTCCATACTGTTTTCCATAGTGACTGTACAAATTTACAGTTGCACCAATAATGAAGAAGTGTTCCCTTTTCTCAACACCCTCTTTAGCATTTATTATTTGTAGTCTTTAATGATGGCCATTCTGACTGGTGTAAGGTGATACCTCATTGTAGTTTTGGTTTGCATTTCTCTAATAATTAGCAATGTTAGCATCTTTTCATGTGCCTGTTGGCCATCTGTATGTCTTCTTTGGAGAAATGTCTATTTAGATATTCTGCCCATTTTTTGATTGGGTTGTTTGTTTGCTTCTTGTTGTTGTTGTTGTTATTGAGTTGTGTAAGCTATTTGCATATTTTAAAAATTAATCCCTTGATAGTCATATTGTTTGCAAATATTTTCTCCCACTCCACAGGTTGTCTTTTTGTTTATGGTTTCCTTTGCTGAGCAAAATCTTATAAGTTTGATTAGGTCTCATTTGTTTACTTTTGCTTTTATTTCTTTTTCCTTGGGAGACTGATCTAAGAAGACATTGGTATGATTTATGTCAGAGAACATTTTGCCTATGTTGCTTCTTGGAGTTGTATGTTAATCTTGTGTCCTGCTAACTTGCTGAATTTGTTTATCAGTTTTAGTAGTTTTTGTGTGGAGTCTTTTGGGTTTTCTATATATAGTATCATGTCATCTGCATATAATGATAATTTTACCTTTTTCCTTCCAATCTGGATAACTTTTACTTATTTTTCTTGTCTTATTTCTGTGGCTAGGAATCAATAATATGTTGAATAGCAGTGGTGAGAATGGGCATCTTTGTCTTGTTCCATATTTTAGAGGGAAGGGTTTCACCTTGTCACTATTGAGTATTATGTTGGCTGTGGGTTTGTCATAAATAACTTTTATTATGTTGAGATATGTTCTCTCTACCCAGTTTGATAAGAGGTTTTATGATGAATGGATGTTGAATTTTATCAAAAACTTTTTCTCCATCTATTGAGATGATCATGTGGTTTTTGTCTTTTCTTTTATTAATATAGTGTATCATAGTCACTGATTTGCATATGTTGAACCATCCTTGTGATCCTGGGATGAATCCAACTTGATCATGGTGTATGATACTTTTTATATGTTGTTGGATTCGATTTGCTAATATTTTGTTGAGGGTTTTTGCATCTATATTCATCAAATAAATTGGCCTATAATTTTCTTTTTTGGTAAATAAAAAAGTATTTTTTGGTATTTGTTTTATGTATTTAGGTGCTCCTACATTCTGTGCATATATGTTAATGAGTTTAATATCCTCTTTTTGTATTGATCCTTTTATCATTATATAGTGTCCTTATCTTTCTTTAGGGCTTTTGTTTTAAAGTCTATTTTGACTGATGAGTATTGCTACCCCCCTTTCTTGTCATTTCCATTTGCATGAAATATCATTTTCCATCACCTCGCTTTCGATCTATGTCTGTCCTTTACCCTAAAGTGGGTCTCTTGTAAGAAGCATATTGTGGGTTCTTATTTTATTATCCAATCTGCCACTCTATATCTTTTGGGGTTTTTTTCAAGATTCTAAGAAAATTATTCTATTTATTTTCTTTTTTAATTGAAATATTTTTGATTTATGATGATTCAGGTGTATAGCGATTCAGATTCTTTTGCATTATAGGTTATTAGTTCTCTGTGCTATACAGTAGGTCATTGTTGTTTATCTATTTTATATATAGTAGTGTATATCTGTTCATCAGAATTTCCCAATTTATTCCTCCCCTGCCTTTCCCCTCTGGTAATCATGTTAGTTTACTGTCTATGAGTCTATTTCTGTTTTGTAAATAAGTTCGTTTGTAGCATTTTTTTAGGTTCCACATATAAAGTATATCATATAATATTTGTCTTTATCTGACTTACTTCACTTGGTATGATAATCTCTAGGTTCAACCATGTTACTGCAAATGGCATTATTTCATTCTTTCTTTTAATGACTGAGTCAGTCATTAAAACAAAGCATGAAATCTTATCTGATGGACACTTAGGTTGCTTGCATATCTTGCCTATTGTAAATAGTGCTGCTATGAACATTGAAGTACATGTATCTTTGTGAACTAGAGGTTCTTTTTCTGGATATATGTCCAGGAATGGGATTGATGGATCATATGGTAACTCAATTTTTAGTTTTTAAAGGAACCTCCATGCTGTTATCCAAAGTGGCTGTACAAATTTACATTCCCACAAATAGTGTAGGGGGGGATCCCTTTTCTCCACTCCCTCTCAAGAATTTATTATTTGTAGACATTTTGATGATGACCAGATGTGAGGTGGTACCTCATTGTAGTTTTGATTTGCAGTTCTCTAATAATTGGTGATGTTGAGCATCTTTTCATGTGCCTATTGACTATCTGTATGTCTTCCTTGGAGAAATGTCTATGTAGGTCTTCTGCCAATTTTTTGATTGAGTTGTTTGGTTTCTTGATATTGAGCTGTATGAGTTGTTTGTATATTTTGGAAAATGAGGCCTTGACATTTGAATTCTTTACAAATATTTTCTCCCAGTCCGTAGGTTGTCTTTTTGTTTATGGTTTCCTTTGCTCTGCAAAAGCGTATAAGTTTGCTTAGGTCCCATTTGTTTATTTTTGCTTTTGTTTCCATTACCTTAGGAGATGGATCCAAAAAATATTGCTAAGATTTATGTCAAATAGTGTTCTGCCTATGTTCTCCTCTAGGGCATTTATAGTATCCAGTCTTACCCTTAGATCTTGAAACCATTTTGAGTTTATTTTTGTATATGGTGTTAGAGAATATTCTAATTTCATTCTTTTACATGTAGCTGTCCAGTTTTCCCAGCACCACTAGTTGAAGAGTCTGTGTTTTCTCCATTGTACGTTCTTGCCTTCTTTGTCATAGATTAATTGACCATAAGTGCATCAGTTTATTTCTGGGCTTTCTATCTGGATCCATTAACCTATGTGTCTGTTTTTGTGCAAGTACCATACTGTTTTGATGACTGTAACTTTGTAGTGTAGTCTGAAGTCAGGAAGCATGATTCCTCCAGCTCTGTTCTTCTTTCTCAAGATTGTTTTGGCTATGAGGGGTCTTTTTGTGTTTCAACATTTTTTTAACTTTTTTTTTTGTTCCAGTTCTGTGAAAAATGCCATTGGTAATTTGATAGGGATTGCACTGAATCTGTAGTTTGCCTTGGGTAGTATGGTCATTTTAACAATATTGATTCTTCCAATCCATAAACACAGTATATCTTTTCATCTGTTTGTGTCATCTTCAATTTATTTCAACATTGTCTTATAGTTTCCAGAGTACAGGTCTTTTGCCTCCTTAGGCTTATTCTTAGGTATTTTTTTCTTTGTGATGCAATGGTAAATGGGATTGTTTCCTTAATTTCTCTTTCTGATATTTCATTGTTAGTGTACAAAAATGCAACAAATTTCTGTATATTAATTTTGTATCCAGCAACATTACCAAATTTATTGATGAGCTCTAGTAGTTTTTTTCTACTGTCTTTAGGATTTTCTATTTATAGCATCATGTCATCTGCGAACAGTGACAGTTTTAATTCTTCCTTTCCAATTTGGATTTATTTTGTTTTTCTTCTCTGATTACTTGGCTATGGTTTCAAAACTATGTTGAATAAAAATGGTGAGAGTGGGCATCCTTGTCTTGTTCTTGATTTTGGACTGCTTTCAATATTTCACCACTTAGTATGATGTTAGCTGTGGGTTTGTAATATATGGCCTTTATTATGTTGAGGTACATTCCCTCTATGCACACTTTCTGGAGAGTTTTTATCATAAATGGATGTTGACTTTAATCAAAGCTTTTTCTGCATTTATTGAGATGATCATACTTTTTTTTTTTAAACATCTTTATTGAAGTATAATTGCCTTACAATGGTTTGTTAGCTTCTGCTTTATAACAAAGTGAATCAGTTATACATATACAATATGTTCCCATTTCTCTTCCCTCTTGCATCTCCCTCCCTCCCACCCTCCCCATCCCACCCCTCTAGGTGGTCACAAAGCACTGAGCTGATCTCCCTGTGCTATGTGGCTGCTTCCCACTAGCTATCTATTTTACATTTGGTAGTGTATATATGTCCATGACACTCTCTTATCCTGTCACATCTCACCCCACCCCCTCCCCATATCCTCAAGTCCATTCTCTAGTAGGTCTGTGTCTTTATTCCCATCTTGCCACTAGGTTCTTCATGGCCTTTTTTTTTTTTTTTTTCCTTAGATTCCGTATATATGTGTTAGCATAATGTATTTGTTTTTCTCTTTCTGACTTACTTCACTCTGTATGACCGACCCTAACTCCATCCACCTCATTACACATACCTCCATTTCATTTCTTTTTATGGCTGAGTAATACTCCATTGTATATATGTGCCACATCTTCTTTATCCATTCATCTGTCGAAGGACATTTAGGTTGCTTCCATGTCCTGGCTATTGTAAATAGAGCTGCAATGAACATTGTGGTACATGACTCTTTTTGACCTATGGTTTTCTCAGGGTATATGCCCAGTATTGGGATTGCTGGGTCGTATGGTAGTTCTATTTGTAGTTTTTTAAGGAACCTCCATACTGTTCTCCATAGTGGCTGTATCAATTTACATTCCCACCAACAGTGCAAGAGTGTTCCCTTTCCTCCACACCCTCTCCAGCATTTATTGTTTCTAGATTTTTTGATGATGGCCATTCTGACCGGTGTGAGATGATATCTCATTGTAGTTTTGATTTGCATTTCTCTAATGATTAATGATGTTGAGCATTCTTTCATGTGTCTGTAGGCCATCTGTATATCTTCTTTGGAGAAATGTCTATTTAGGTCTTCTGCCCATTTTTGGATTGGGTTGTTCGTTTTTTTGTTATTGAGCTGCCTGTAAATCTTGGAGATTAATCCTTTGTCAGTTGCTTCATTTGCAAATATTTTCTCCCATTCTGATGGTTGTCTTTTGGTCTTGTTTATGGTTTCCTTTGCTGTGCAAAAGCTTTTAAGTTTCATTAGGTCCCATTTGTTTATTTGTGTTCTTATTTCCATTTCTCTGGGAGCTGGGTCAAAAAGAATCTTGCTGTGATGTATGTCATAGAGTGTTCTGCCTATGTTTTCCTCTAAGAGTTTGATAGTGTCTGGCCTTACACTTAGGTCTTTAATCCATTTGGAGTTTATTTTTGTGTATGGTGTCAGGGAGTGTTCTAATTTCATACTTTTACATGTACCTGTCCAATTTTCCCAGCACCACTTATTGAAGAGGCTGTCTTTTCTCCACTGTATATGCTTGCCTCCTTTATCAAAGATAAGGTGACCATATGTGTGTGGGTTTATCTCTGGGCTTTCTATCCTGTTCCATTGATCTATATTTCTGTTTTTGTGCCAGTACCAAACTGTCTTGATTGCTGAAGCTTTGTAATATAGTCTGAAGTCAGGGAGCCTGATTCCCCCAGCTCCATTTTTCGTTCTCAAGATTGCTTTGGCTATTCGGGGTCTTTTGTGTTTCCATACAAATTGTGAAATTTTTTGTTCTAGTTCTGTGAAAAATGCCAGTGGTAGTTTGATAGGGATTGCATTGAATCTGTAGATTGCTTTGGGTAGTAGAGTCATTTTCACAATGTTGATTCTTCCAATCCAGGAACATGGTATATCTCTCCATCTATTTGTATCATCTTTAATTTCTTTCATCAGTGTCTTATAATTTTCTGCATACAGGTCTTTTGTCTCCTTAGGTAGGTTTATTCCTAGATATTTTATTCTTTTTGTTGCAATGGTAAACGGGAGTGTTTTCTTAATTTCACTTTCGGATTTTTCGTCATTAGTGTATAGAAATGCAAGAGATTTCTGTGCATTAATTTTGTATCCTGCTACTTTACCAAATTCATTGATTAGCTCTAGGAGTTTTCTGGTAGCATCTTTAGGATTCTCTATGTATAGTATCATGTCATCTGCAAATAGTAACAGCTTTGCTTCTTCTTTTCCGATTTGGATTCCTTTTATTTCTTTGTCTTCTCTGATTGCTGTGGCTAACACTTCCAAAACTATGTTGAATAATAGTGGTGAAAGTGGGCAACCTTCTCTTGTTCCTGATCTTAGTGGAAATGGTTTCAGTTTTTCTCCATTGAGGACAATGTTGGCTGTGGGTTTGTCATATATGGCCTTTATTATGTTGAGGAAAGTTCCCTCTATGCCTACTTTCTGCAGGGCTTTTATCATAAATGGGTGTTGAATTTTGTCGAAAGCTTTCTCTGCATCTATTGAGATGATCATATGGTTTTTCTCCTTCAATTTGTTAATATGCTGTATCACATTGATTGATTTGCGTATGTTGAAGAATCCTTGCATTCCTGGGATAAACCCCACTTGATCATGGTGTATGATCCTTTTAATGTGCTGTTGGATTCGGTTTGCTAGTATTTTGTTGAGGATTTTTGCACCTACTTTCATCAGTGATATTGGCCTGTAGTTTTCTTTCTTTGTGACATCTTTGTCTGGTTTTGGTATCAGGGTGATGGTGGCCTCGTAGAATGTGTTTGGGAGTGTTCCTCCCTCTGCAATATTTTGGAAGAGTTTGAGAAGGATAGGTGTTAGCTCTTCTCTAAATATTTGATAGAATTCGCCTGTGAAGCCATCTGATCCTGGGCTTTTGTTTGTTGGAAGGTTTTTAATCACAGTTTCAATTTCAGTGCTTGTGATTGGTCTGTTCATATTTTCTATTTCTTCCTGGTTCTGTCTCAGCAGTTTGTGCATTTCTAAGAATCTGTCCATTTCTTCCAGGTTGTCCATTTTATTGGTATAGAGTTGCTTGTAGTAATCTCTCATGATCTTTTGTATTTCTGCAGTGTCAGTGGTTACTTCTCCTTTTTCATTTCTAATTCTATTGATTTGAGTCTTCTCCCTTTTTCTCTTGATGAGTCTGGCTAATGGTTTATCAATTTTGTTTATCTTCTCAAAGAACCAGCTCTTAGTTTCATTGATTTTTGCTATTGTTTCCTTCATTTCTTTTTCATTTATTTCTGACCTAATCTTTATGATTTCTTTCCTTCTACTGGCTTTGGGGTTTTTTTGTTCTTCTTTCTCTAATTGCTTTAGGTGCAAAGTTAGGTTGTTTATTCGAGATGTTTCCTGTTTCTTGAGGTAGGCTTGTATTGCTATAAACTTCCCTTTTAGCACTGCTTTTGCTGCGCCCCATAGGTTTTGGGTCGTCGTATCTCCATTGTCATTTGTTTCTAGGTATTTTTTGATTTCCCCTTTGATTTCTTCAGTGATCACTTCGTTATTAAGTAGTGTATTGTGTAGCCTCCATGTGTTTGTATTTTTTACAAATCTTTTCCTGTAATTGATATCTAGTCTCATAGCGTTGTGGTCGGAAAAGATACTTGATACGATTTCAATTTTCTTAAATTTACCAAGGCTTGATTTGTGACCCAAGATATGATCTATCCTGGAGAATGTTCCATGAGCACTTGAGAAAAATGTGTATTCTGTTGTTTTTGGGTGGAATGTCCTATAAATATCAATTAAGTCCATCTTGTTTAATGTATCATTTAAAGCTTCTGTTTCCTTATTTATTTTCATTTTCGATGATCTGTCCATTGGTGAAAGTGGGGTGTTAAAGTCCCCTACTATGATTGTGTTGCTGTCGATTTCCCCTTTTATGGCTGTTAGTATTTGCCTTATGTATTGAGGTGCTCCTATGTTGGGTGCATAAATATTTACAATTGTTATACCTTCCTCTTGGATCGATCCCTTGATCATTATATAGTGTCCTTCTTTGTCTCTTGTAATAGTCTTTATTTTAAAGTCTATTGTGTCTGATATGAGAATTGCTACTCCAGCTTTCTTTTGATTTCCATTTGCATGGAATATCTTTTTCCATCCCCTCATTTCAGTCTGTATGTGTCTCTAGGTCTGAAGTGGGTCTTTTGTGGACAGCATATATATGGGTCTTGTTTTTGTATCCATTCAGCCAGCCTGTGTCTTTTGGTGGGAGCATTTAATCCATTTACATTCAAGGTAATTATCGATATGTATGTTCCTATTCCCATTTTCTTAAATGTTTTGGGTTTGTTATTGTAGGTCTTTTCCTTCTCTTGTGTTTCTTGCCTAGAGAAGTTCCTTTAGCATTTGTTGTAAAGCTGGTTTGGTGGTGCTGAACTCTCTCAGCTTTTGCTTGTCTGTAAAGGTTTTAATTTCTCCATCACATCTGAAGGAGATCCTTGCTGGGTAGAGTAATCTTGGTTGTAGGTTTTTCTCCTTCATCACTTTAAGTATATCCTGCCACTCCCTTCTGGCTTGCAGAGTTTCTGCTGAAAGATCAGCTGTTAACCTTATGGGGATTCCCTTGTGTGTTATTTGTTGTTTTTCCCTTGCTGCTTTTAATATGTTTTCTTTATATTTAATTTTTGACAGTTTGATTAATATGTGTCTTGGCGTGTTTCTCCTTGGGTTTATCCTGTATGGGACTCTCTGTGCTTCCAGGACTTGATTAACTATTTCCTTTCCCATATTAGGGAAGTTTTCAACTATAATCTCTTCAAATATTTTCTCAGTCCCTTTCTTTTTCTCTTCTTCTTCTGGGACCCCTATAATTCGAATGTTGGTGCGTTTAATGTTGTCCCAGAGGTCTCTGAGACTGTCCTCAGTTCTTTTCATTCTTTTTTCTTTATCCTGCTCTGCAGTAGTTATTTCCACTATTTTATCTTCCAGGTCACTTATCCTTTCTTCTGCCTCAGTTATTCTGCTATTGATCCCATCTAGAGTATTTTTAATTTCATTTATTGTGTTTTTCATCATTGCTTGGTTCCTCTTTAGTTCTTCTACGTCCTTGTTAAATGTTTCTTGCATTTTGTCTATTCTATTTCCCAGATTTTGGATCATCCTTATTATCATTATTCTGAATTCTTTTTCAGGTATACTACCTATTTCCTCTTCATTTGTTAAGTCTGGTGTGTTTTGACCCTGCTCCTTCATCTGCTGTGTGTTTTTCTGTCATCTCATTTTGCTTATCTTACTGTGTTTGGGGTCTCCTTTTCACAGGCTGCAGGTTCGTAGTTCCCGTTGTTTTTGGTATCTGTCCCCAGTGGCTAAGGTTGGTTCAGTGGGTTGTGTAGGCTTCCTGGTGGAGGGAACTAGTGCCTGAGTTCTGGTGGATGAGGCTGGATCTTGTCTTTCTGGTGGGCATGTCCACGTCTGGTGGTGTATTTTGGGGTGTCTGTGGCCTTATTATGATTTTAGGAAGCCTTTCTGCTAATGGATGAGGCTGTGTTCCTGTCTTGCTAGTTGTTTGGCATAGGGTGTCCAGCACTGTAGCTTGCTGGTCATTGAGTGATGCTGGGTCTTGATGTTGAGATGGAGATCTCTGAGAGATTTTTGCCGTTTGGTATTACGTGGAGCTGGGAGGTCTCTTGTGGACCAGTGTCCTGAAGTTGGCTCTCCCACCTCAGAGGTACGGCCCTGATGCCTGGCTGAAGCACCAAGAGCCTTTCGTCCACACGGCTCAGAGTAAAAGGGAGAAAAAATAGAAAGAAAGAAAGAAAGAAAGAGGCTATAATATAGTGAAGTAAAATAAAGCTATTATAAAGCAAAGCTATACAGACAAAATCTCACCCAGAAGCATATAATATACACTCACAAAAAAAGGAAAAGAGGAAAAATTAATATATCCTGCTCCCACAGTCCACCTCCTGAATTTGGGATGATTCGTTGTTTATTCAGGTATTCAACAGATGCAGGCACATCAAGTTGTTTGTGGAGTTTTAATCCACTGCTTCTGAGGCTGCTGGGAGCGATTTCCCCTTCTCTTCTCTGTTCGCACAGCTCCCGGGATTCAGCTTTGGATTTGGACCTGCCTCTGTGTGTAGGTCGCCTGAGGGTGTCTGTTCCCCGCCCAGACAGAACGGGGTTAAAGGAGCAGCTGCTTCGGGGGCTCTGGCTCACCCAGGCCACGGGGAGGGAGGGGTACAGAGGAGGCGGGGCGAGCCTGCGGTGTCAGAGGCCGGCGTGACGTTGCAGCAGCCTGAGGCGCGCCGTGCGTTCTCCCGGGGAAGTTGTGCCTGGATCACAGGACCCTGGCGGTGGCGGGCTGCACAGGCTCCCGGGAGGGGCGGTGTGGAGAGTGACCTGTGCTCGCACACAGGATTTTTGGAGGTGGCAGCAGCAGCCCCAGCGTCTCACGCCTGTCTCTGGTGTCCGCGCTGATAGCCGTGGCTCGTGCCAGTCTCTGGAGTTCGTTTAGGCGGCGCTCTGAATCCCCTTTCCTTGTGCGCCGTGAAACAAAGAGGCAAGAAAAAGTCTCTTGCCTCTTCGGCAGCTGCAGACTTTTTCCCGGTCTCCCTCCCAGCCAGCTGTGGTGCGCTAACCCCTTCAGGCTGTGTTCACGCCGCCAACCCCAGTCCTCTCCCTGCAATCCGACCGAAGCCCGAGCCTCAGCTCCCAGCCCCGCCCGCCCCGGCGGCTGAGCAGACAAGCCTCTCGGGCTGTTGAGTGCTGCTCGGCACCGAGCCTCTGTGCGGGAATCTCTCCGCTTTGCCCTCCACACCCCTGTGGCTGCGCTCTCCTCCATGGCTCCGAAGCTTCCCCCTCTGCCACCCGCAGGCTCTGCCCGCGAAGGGGCTCCTAGTGCGTGTAAATCTTTCCTCCTTCACAGCTCCCTCCCACTGGTGCAGGTGCCATCCCTATTCTTTTGTCTCTGTTATTTCTTTTTTCTTTTGCCCTACCCAAGTACAGGGGGAGTTTCTTGCCTTTTGGGAGGTCTGACGTTTTCTGCCAGCGTTCAGTGGGTGTTCTGTAGGAGCAGTTCCACGTGTAGATGTATTTCTACTGTATCTGTGGGAAGGAAGGTGATCTCCGCGTCTTACTCTTCTGCCATCTTCTCTCCTCCTCTATCTCCGATCATACATTTTTATTCTTTAATTTGTTAATGTGGTGTATCATGTTGATTTGTGGATACTGAAAATTCCTTGTATCCCTGGGATAAATCCCATTTGATCATGGTGTATGATCATTTTAATGTGTTGTTGGAGTGAGCCTGCTAGTACTTTGTTGAGAATTTTTGCATCTATGTTCAACAGTGACATCAGCCTCTAATTTTTTGGGTGATATCTTTGTCTCATTTTGGTATCAGGGTGATGATGGCCTCATAGAATGAGTTTGGAAGTTTTCCTTCCTCTGGAATTTCTTGGAATAATTTCAGAAAGATAAGTGTTAACTTCTCTAAATTTTTGGTAGAATTCACCAGTGAAACCACCTGGTCCTGGACTTTGTTTGTGGGGAATTTTTAAATTACTGATTGAGTTTCAGTACTGCTAATGGGTCTATTTATATTTCCTAGTTCTTCCTGGTTCAATCTTGGGAGATTGCACCTTTTAAAAATTTTTTCCATTTTTTCTAGGTTGTCCATTTTACTGGTGCATAATTACTCATAATGGGCTTTTATGATCCTTTATATTTCTGTGGTGTTGGTTGTAATTTCTCCTTTTTCACATCGATTTTATTGATTTGAGCTCTCTCCCTATTTTTCTTGATGAGTAGAGCTAAAGGTTTATCAGTAATATTTAGCTTTTCAAAGAATCAGCTTTTAGTTTCATTGCTCTTTTCTATTTTTTTTTTAGTCTCTATTTTATTTATTTATGCTCTGAAATCATGATTTCCTTCCTTCTACTACCTTTGGGTTTTGTTTTTTCTCCTTTCTCTACTTGCTTTAGGCATAAGGTGGTTTACTTGAGATTTTTCTTGTTTCCCGAGGTAAGCTTATATCACTATAAACTTCCCTCTTAGAACTGCTTTCACTTCATCCCATAGGTTTTGTATCATCGTGTTTTCCTTTTCATTTGTCTCTAGGTAATTTTTTAAATTTCTTTGATTTCTTCAGTGATCCATTTGTTGTTTAGTAGCATATTGTTTAGCCTCCACATGTTTGTGTTTTTTGCAGTGTTTTTGTTGTTGTTGTTGTTTTTGTTTCTTAGCTAATTTCTAACCTCGTAGCATTGTGGGCAGAAATGATGTTTGATATGATTTCATTTTTCTTAAATATACCAATGCTTGTTTTGTGGCTTAGCATGTGATGTATACTGGAGAATGTTCCATGTGTACTTGAAAAGAATGTGTACTCTGCTGCTTTCAGATGGAATTTTCTACAAATTTTAATTAAGTCCATTTGGTCTAATGTGTTATTTAAGGCCTGTATTTCCTTATTGATTTTCTGTCTGAATTACCTGTCCATTGATGTAAGTGTGGTGTTATATTCCCCTGTTATTGTGTTACTACTGATTTCTTCTTTTATGTCTGTTAATGTTTGTCTCACATATTGAGGTAATCATATGTTGGGTGTATGTATGTTTACAATTGTTACATCTTCTTCTTGGATTTATCCCTTGATCATTATGTAGTGTCTTTTTTTGTCTCTTGTAACAGTCTTTATTTTAAAGTCATTTTATCTGATAAAAGTATTGCTTCTCTGGCTTTCTACTGACTTGCATTTGTGAGGAATATCTTTTTCACTTTCAGTCTGTATGTGTCTCTAGATCTGAAATGAATCTCTTGTAGGCAAGATATATCCATGTTTTATTTTTGTGTCCGTTCAGCCAGTCTGTGTCTTTTGGTTGGTGCATTTAGTCCCTTTACATTTAAGGTAATTACCAATATGTATGTTCTTATTGCCATTTTGTTAATTATTTTGGATTTATTTCTGTAGGTCTTTTTTTCCCCTTTCTCCTTTTGTTCTCTTCTCTTGTGATTTGATGACTATCTTTAGTGTTATGTTTGGACCCTTTTTCTTTTTTGTGTGTATATCTATTATAGATTCTGGTTTGCAGTTACTAGGAGGCTTTTGTATAGCAGTCTATATGTATGCATGAGTGTTTTAAGTTCCTGGTCTTTTAAGGTCAAATCTATTTTAAATACCCTGCTTTTGTGTTCTCCTCCCCTCATGATTACTGTTTTTGATCTCATATTTTACATCTAATTGTTTTTGTATCCCTTAACTGCCTATTGTGGATACAGATCATTTTACTACTTTTGTCTTTTAACCTCCCTACTAGCTTTGTGTGGATGATTTCTTAACTTTACTGTATGTTTTCCTTCACCAGTGAGTTTTCTCATTCTTTAATTTTTTTTCCTAGGGGCGGCCCTTACTTTTTCACCTAGAAAAATTCCTTTAACATTTGTTGTAAAGGTGGTTTGGTGGTCCTGAATTCTTTTAACTTTTGCTTGTCTTAAAGTTGTTGATTTCTCCATCAAATCTGAATGCGAGACTTGCTGAGTAGAGTATTCTTAGTTGTAGGTTTTTCTCTTTCATCACTTTTAATATATTTTGCCACTCCCTTCTGTACTGCAGAGTTTCTGCTGAAAAGTCAGCTGATTGCCTTATGGGAATTCCCTTGTATGTTCTTTGTTGCTTTTCCCTTGCTGCTTTTAGTATTCTCTCTTTATCTTTAATTTTTGTCATTTTGATTACAATGTATCTCAGTGTGTTCCTCTTCGGGTTAATCCTGTATGGGACTCTGCACTTTATGGACTTGGGTAACTATTTCCTTTCCCAGGTTAGAAAGGATTTCAGTTATTATTTCTTCAAGTATTCCTCAGGCTCTTTCTCCTCTCTTCTCCTTTTGGGACCCTATAATGCAAATATTAACATGCTTGATGTTGTCCCAGAGGTCTCTTAAACTGTCCTCATTTCTTTTCAGTCTTTTCTCTTTTTTCTGTTCAGTGGCAGTGATTTCCACTATTCTGTCTTCCAGCTCACTGATTCGTTCTTCTGAATCCTTTAGTCTACTATTGATTGCTTTTTAGTGTATTTTTCATTTCAGATATTGTATTCTTCATTTCTGTTTATTTGTTCTTGATGTTTTCTAGCTCTGTTAAAAACTTCTAACTTCTCGCTCCTTGCATCCATTCTCCTCCTGAGTTCTTTGATCATCTTTACTGTCATTACTCTAAACTCTTTCTCCAGTAGATTGCCTATCTCCACTTCAGTTAGTTCTTCTTCTTGTTTTTATCTTAGTTCTTCAAGTTTTTATCTTGTTCCTTACTCTGGAACATATTCCTCTGCTGTCTCATTTTGTCTAAGTTGCTATTTGTGTTTTTATGTATGTGGTAGGTTAATCACATGTCTCGACCTTGGAGAAGTGACCCTCTTTAAGAGGTGTTCTATGTATCCCAGCAGTGTACTCCTCTTTCATTTCCCAAGCTATATGCTCTAGGGTTCCCCTTAAGAGGGCTGCATGGGTCCTTCTGTTATGGTGGGCTATGTGGGCAGTCTGGTAGGCTTGGTTGGCTGCTAATCTGGTTGACTGCCATGCCCTGCCTTCTGCTCATTCTGCTGGCTGCTCTTTAGCACAGCCCGGTCACAAGGTGGCTGGTTGTGGAATCCTAGGGGACCCTGGGGCTAGTGCTGGCTGACTGGTGAACAGAGTCAGGGTCCCAAAGACTCTGGGACTGTTGCCCATCCACTGGCAGGTGAAGCCAGATCCTGGGGTTAGTGCTGATCTACTGGAAGGCAGAGCTGGTTCCTGGAGTCTGGCTGTAGGCCCAGGGATCCCAGAGCTCATTTCAGGTTGTTGGTTGTGGGGAGAGTTCCTAATACAGTTGTGTATGGAGTTGGGGTGTTCAGAAGGTTGCATTGGCCTGCTAGTGGGCAGGGCCAGGGCCCAGCTGGTCCCAGGGTAGGGTATGGCCTGTATTGTGTGATCTTAGTTTTTTTGCTTCTGGTGTATGCCCCCTGGTGTTTACGCTGGTCCAGAGGTCTGTGCAGGCGTCCTGGCAAGAGGGACCTGTGCCTGTCCATGGGTGGGTGGAGCGGGGTCTTGGCCCTCTTGTGGGCTGGACTATGCCTAGGGGTATGTTCAGAAGTGGCTCTGGGCTCTTTAGTATTTAGGCAGCTATCCGCTCGTGGGTGGGACTGTGTCCCTGCCCAGTTAGTTTGGCCTGAGGCATCCCAGCACTGGAGTGTACAAGCTATTAGCAGGGCCAGGTCTTGGTGCTAATGATCCAAGATGTCAGCTACTAGGATTGTTCATGTGTCTGAATGTTCCCCTGTATGTCTGACGTCAGTATCTATATCCCCAGGGTGACCCACAGCCACCCCCTGCCTCTCCCAGAGACCCTCAAAGACCAACAGGTAGGTCTGGCCCAGGCTTCTATCAAATTACTGCTTTTGCCCTAGGACCCAGTGCAGTTGATATTTTGTGTGCGTCCTTTATGTGTGAAGTCTCTATTTCCCCCAGTACTGTGGGGTTCCTGCAGTTAACTCTGTTGGCCTTCAAAGCCAAATACTCTGCAGGCTCTGTTTCTCAGTGCCAGACCCCCAGGCTGGGGAGGCTGATGTGGGGCTCAGAACTCTCACTCTTGTGGGAGAACCTCTGCAACATCATTATTCTCCAGTTTGTGGGTTGCCCACCTGGGGGACATAGGATTTAATTATATTGTGAGTCCACCCCTACTACCCATCTTGTTGTGGTTCCTTTTTATGTCCTTAGTTGTAGAAGATATTTTCTGGTAGGTCCCAGTCTTTTTAATTGATGGTTGCTCTGCAGATACTTGTGATTTTGGTGTGTTTCTGAAAGGAGGCAAATTCAGGGTCTTTCTGTTCTGTCATCTTAGCTGCTCCTTCCACTCTATGTCTTTTGATCCATTGACACTTAAGATGATTATTGATAGACTTGTACTTATTGCCATTTTAAACCTTGTTTTCCAGTTGATTTTGTATTTCTTCTTTGTTTCTTTCTTTTTCTTTATCCTTTTGTGGTTTGATGGTTTTCTTCTGCATTATGCTTGAGTTCTCTTCTTTTTGGTTTTGTGAATTTATCATATATTTTTGATTTGTGGTTACCATATTTTTCAAGTATGTTAAACCATTACTATATCTACTTGCTTTAGAATGGTAATCATATAAAATCAAACACATTCTTTAAAAAATCTACTTTTTCTTACTCTTTTCCTCCACATTTTATGATTTTAATGTCCTATTGTACATCTTCATGTTTATCCTTTTGCTGATAATTGTAGTTATCATTGCTTTCACAAAAATTTTTTTTTTAATCTGTGTACTGGCTTATTTAAGGTGGTTACTTTCCAATTGCTATATTCTCTTTCATATAGGATCTACCTTCTTTTCTATTTAAAGAAGACATTTCAATAGTTCTTTTGGAATAGGTTTAGTATTGCTGTATTCTTTTCGTTTTTGCTTTTCTGAGAATTTCTTTATCTCTCCTATTCTATATGATAATCTTGCTTGGTAGAGTATCCTAGGTTGCAGGTTTTTCTCTTTCAGGACTTTGAATATATCTTACCATTTCCTTCTGGCCTGCAACATTTCTGTAAAGAAATCAGCTGATAGCCTTATGGGGGGTCTCTTGTGATTAACTCTTTGTTTTTCTCTTGCTGCCTTTAGAATCCTCTCTTTATCTTTAACTTTTGCCATTTTAATTATAATATGTCTTGGTGTAGGTCTATTTTGGTTCATATTGTTTGGGATCCTCTGTGCTTCCTGTTCCTGGATATCTGTTTCCTTCTTTAGGTTTGGGAAGTTTTCAGCCATAATTTCTTCAAAAACATTTTCGTTCTCTTTTTCTCTTTCTTCACCCTCTGGGTTCCATATCATGTATAGATTGGCACAATTTATATTATCCCATAGTTCTTGTATATTGCTTTCATTTTTTCCTATTTGTCTTTTTGTCTGCTATCATGATTGAGTGATTTCCATTATTCTATCTTCCAGATCACTTATTTGTTCTTCTGCATTATTTAGTTTCCTATTTATTGCTTTTAGCTCAGGTTGTATCTCAGAAAATGAGTTTTCTAATTTTGATTGGCTTCTCTTTGTAGCTTCTATTCTTTGGTACAGTGATCTGTATTTCTATCAATAGCCTTTCTTAATTCCTTCAGTATTTTTATTACCTTCATTTTAAACTCAAGGTCTGATAGATTGTAGATGTCTGTTTTATTCTTTTAATTGACAGTGGTTCCTCTGCTTCTTCATTCTACTTATGACTCTGAATTTAGGAGAAACAGTTATCTACTGTGGGGCCTCCTCCTTGCTCTGTGGTTGTCACAGCCCTACCAGGGCAGGGTCTGCTCCCTAGTTGTTGGAGTGGAAAGCCCTGGATCCGGTTCTAAGCTAAGGTCTGAGGTAGGCAAGACGAGCACTCCTGCTTGAAGAGGAGCCACTGAATATTTCTCCACAGGAGCTGTCCACCAGGTAGTGCGCTCTGTGGTGTCACCTGTCACCTGTTGTGCATCCTCACAAAGTACACTATTGTTGGCACTTCCTTCAGCCCCCATCTCAGCTGTGGGAACATTGGCAATAGGACCAGATGTCCTTCAGGATCTGTGCTCAGAAATCCACCACAGCAGATTCACTGAAGTCTGGCACCCAAACCTGCTTTAGCTGTGCACCTGGGCCCACTGTAGGAGCTATGGGAATCAGCTCAGAGCCCAGCCTTGCCTTCACATGTGCACACCCACAAAGCCCACCTCTGCTAAATCTGTACCCGCCGCAGCCACAGGAACACCAGTAACCTGCTTGAATCTCATTCAGGTGCTGTGCTCACAAACCCTCTGATGGTATAAATCTGAAGTCACACTGCCACTGGGAGTCAGCTCAGATTATAGCTCCGCATCTGTGTGTGGGCAACCCGCTGGCACTTGCATTCTCCCAGAGCTCACAGAGGCAGAGTCGTGTCCAGTGTGAGCACACTGAAAATGAAGTGCTTTGTCATGCATTAACAATGGGGCTTTTGTGGCAGATCTGGACCGAAGGTGCATATGCCTAGTTGGGGCTAGGACCACAGTCTAGCCCCTTCAGGCCATCTCCACGCAGACAACCCCAGTCCTCTCACTGGGTCTATCCACTGAAGCCTGAGTTTCAGCACCCAGTCCCTGTGCGCACCTGCATCCCAGGTTGGGGAGTGCAGCAAGGTGGCCAGGGCCATCCATGCTGGTCTCTGTTCTGCCTGCAAGCTTGTTGCTGCACTCTTCTCTGAGCCTCTGAAGATCCCTGTCACATCTGGCCTCCCAGCTGGTGAAGGGGTTTCCCAGGATGAGGGAACATTTCCTCTTTCACAGCTCCCTCCCAGGGGTGCAGGTTCCATCATGAATCCTTTTTTTGTCTTTTGTCCTACTCAGTTATATGGTGATCTTTCTTGCAGCTTTGGTTGTATGAGATCTTCTGCCAGGCTTCAGTAGTTATTTTGTAAGAACTGTTCCACATGTAGATCTATTTTTGATGTATTTGTGGGAGGAGGTGAGCTCCATGTCCTTGTATTCTGCCATCTTGATCTCCGCCCCTGTAAGTCTACTGTTTTATTCTTCTCCATATCCATTCTGATATTTGGTTCATGTATTTTAACTTTCTATGTGGCTTTTTGTTCTGTTTTATCTACAAATATTTTTGTGAATTATATAAAATTCTTTTTTAGAATTATGTAGGCTACATTTTTTTGAAGTGGCACAATGATTCATGTTTCTATTTTCACAATGAACTGTGTTGAACAGGGTAGCAAGATAGATGGTAACTAGAGTAGGAAACACTTCTTGCATTTTATACAAAATAGAATTTTTGTTTAACCTATTCATTAAAATAAGTAGGAAAAGATAGAAGTTATGTGTATAAATATGAGTGGAAAATTGGTAATTTTCAATAACAAGTGGAAATTGCTACAGATTAGAAAAAGTATGTTTTTGCATCATAAAAATAAATTGAGATATTATTGTATTTTCAGTCCTC
This sequence comes from Balaenoptera ricei, assembly GCF_028023285.1. Lineage (NCBI taxonomy): Eukaryota > Metazoa > Chordata > Mammalia > Artiodactyla > Balaenopteridae > Balaenoptera > Balaenoptera ricei. The sequence continues at coordinate 91,986,019 of NC_082639.1, forward strand.
TGAGATAAAGACTTTGGTCAGTGGATTGTGAAGGAGAAAGAATATGACCAATGCTATCTTTGCTTAAGGAATCAAAAGCAAATTTCTGTGATTGAGAATGGTAGGTAAAGGGCTGCAGCATTGTTAAAGGAGAAAGAAAGATGAAGGAAATGACAGAAGTCAATGCCACGGACATTTGTCATATATAATAAAAATCATTCACATAATTCCATATGCCAATGCTAACAAGTCACCAACACTCATTTTGTGATTTAATGCTTAGAGAATCAATCAGGAAAAACATCTACTTTGTTATCAAAAAGACATGCACATCACCATTAGAACAGTGGGGAAAGAAACTTTGAGATGTTAGAAGCCCACTCTGATTTTTATGACAATTACTGTATGATCATTCACATTATTTTATTATCATTTACACTGGCTGAAAATTAAAGGTGAGATCATATTCTTCAGGATATACTGTCACAAGCCTAATGGCTAAATTATACATGTTCCCATTAATATAAAAACATGTCATGTGCAAACATTTACATTAAGGAAGTCTAATTTTCTCATTTTATGGAACACTTTGGTTAGATATTCCTAGAACTTCCTGGAACTATTATTTCTAAGGGAAATTTATAAGAAGGAATCATAGTTGCTATGAAAATCAAATGCTAATTTCCTAGAAAAATGAAAATGTATCAAATAAAGTGAGATGAATTTTAAAGGTCATATCTAAGGCCTCTAAAAATATTTTTGTGCTGCTGCAAAATAGTGATGTCCCAGTTTTTACATAACTTCCACATTAACAACACAGGTTCTGTCCATGAAATTTGCAGACACTTTGACACTTTAGGCATTTGTAGACCTCAAGACCTGATGACAATTGAAACAATTTTTTTCTCAATTGGTATTTATATTATATAGATTTGTTTTCAAAATTCATTATTTTGGCTACATTTTATAATTTTACACAGGAACCATTTTCATATTATTTTATTTATGTATATTTTTTACTGCATAAAACTGTTAGACACAGTTTGCATAAATACTACAGAATTTCTGCTCCTGGCAATGGAAGAATATCTTATCTGAGAACAACTCTCCCACAGAAAATTACTAGAAAATCTGTATTTGAACAAACATATCAAAATCGTCTAATTGAAGCTCAGAAGACGGCAAAGATGTGAGGTACCAAGACTGAAGAATGAATAGAAGCCTAGACAAGTTCTGCCTTTTCCCTTGAGCTACTTGTTTCAATTCTAACATAGGTGCTGAAAGGCAAAAACTGTCAGAGCTTTTTACAGTCTTATGGGCTGGGCCAAAGAATTGGAGTTCCATATATAATGTAGAGGGCAAAGATGACTCTTAAGGCATTGGAAGAAATAGGCCTTGGTGGTAAAGAAGAACAGGCAATAATGCAATGATCAGCAAACCCGCCAATCTTCTCAATCCCTAATTGGTTAGTTTTCTGTGACTAATTTACCTCCAAAAAGTGAAAAGAGTAAACTCCTTATGAAGGAAAGTAACATAATTATAAGACTAAAATCATCATGATGTTTTAAAAACTAAACATCTGGTATTTAACAAAGATATGTAAAAGTAACAAAAATTGATAAGAAACAAATAGAAAAAGCAAATGATTGTGATGGGGGCAAAGACATTGTGATGGGATATCCAGATATTGGAGCTATCATATATAAACTTTCAAATAAATGTGATTGATATGGTTAAGGTTTCTAAGTGACAAGATGGAGGATTTCAGAAAAAAAAGATAAAAACAAGGAATCAATGTAAATATTATAACTGGAAAACCAAAGCTAACATTACAAAACAAGATGGATTTATATGACAGATTAGACAAATTAGAGGAATGTTTGAATTGCATTATATGTCAAAAAATTTCAGAATGAACCACAAAAACAATGAAATAATGTGTCAAAAAAGACTTCCTGGGGCTTCCTTGGTGGCACAGTGGTTGAGAATCTTCCTGCCAATGCAGGGGACACGGGTTCGAGCCCTGGTCTGGGAAGATCCCACATGCCGCGGAGCAACTAGGCCCATGAGCCACAATTACTGAGCCTGAGCGTCTGGAGCTTCTGCTCCGCAACGAGAGAGGCTGTGATGGTGAGAGGCCCGTGCACCACGATGAGGAGTGGCCCCCACTCGCAGCAACTGGAGAAGGCCCTCGCACAGAAACGAAGACACAACACAGCCAAAAATAAATAAATAATTAATTAAAAACTTAAAAAAAAAAAAGACTTCCTTTTTCAACTCTGACATTTTAAAGATCTCACTCCTGTCCTTACAGAAGTAAAGCACTGAACAAAGAAAAAGTCAATTACTTACTTTTAAACCGTCAAAAAACTGAGGTTGCAAAGGCAAATTGTCACCCCAAATCTGGAAGGAACAGGCAAATTCAGAGAGTCACAGCCAAGATTTGATTACATAGAGCAAAAACTACTGGATCTACAAACTGTAGAAACACTAACATGGTCATTTTGATGAATGCTGGACATTGGAACCCTATTAGGTTCTCAGCATAAAGATCCAGAATGATCTTGTGACACTGGCAAAGAAACCATAAAAATAAACGTTACAACATATACCCAGAATATTCTCTATTAAAAGGCTTTCTCACCTCTGGGACAACATTAAACACATGAACATTCGCATTATAGGGGTCCCAGGAGAAGAGCGAGAGAAAGGACCTGAGAAAATATTTGAAGAGATAATAGCTGAAAACTTCCCTAACATGGGAAATGAAACATTCACCCAAGTCCGGGAAGTGCAGAGAGTCCCAGGCAGGATAAACCAAAGAAGGAACACACTGAGACACATCTAGAAGTAAGAAAATTATGAATGGAAAAGCTCACCAGTAAAGGCAAACACACAGTAAAGGCAGGAAATCATCCACACACAAATATGTTATCTAAACCAGCATTTGTGAGAAGAGGAGAGTAAAAATGCAGGATATTGGAAATGCATTTAAAATTAAAAGTCTGTCAAGTTGAAACAATCTTGTTAATATATAGACTGCTATATCAAGACCTCATGGTAACCACAAACCGAAAATCTACAAGACATACAAGCACAAAAAGGATAAGGAATCCAAACACAACAGCAAAGTTAGCCATCAAATCACAAAAGAAGAAAACAAAAGAGGAAGGGAAGAAAAAAGACCTACAAAAACAAATCCAAAACAACAAAAAAATGCCAATAAGAGCATACACATTGATAATTACCTTGAACATAAATGAATTATATGCTCCAACCAAAAGACAAAGATTGGCTGAATGGATGCAAAAAACAAGACCCATATATATGCTGTCTATATGAGACCCACTTCAGAGCTAGGGACACCTACAGACTGTAAGTGAGGAGATGGAAAAAGGTATTCCATGCAAATAGAAATTAAAAGAAAACTAGAGTAGCAATATTCATATTAGACAAAATAGACTTTAATGATCAATGGATAAATCCAAGAAGATATAACAATTGTAAATATGTGTACCCAACATAGGAGCACCTCAGTATAAAAGGCAAATGCTAACAACCATAAAAGGAGAAATTGACAGTAACACAATAACAGTGGGGGACTTAATACCCCACTTTCATCAATGGACAGATCATCCAGATAGAAAATCAGTAAGGAAATACAGGCCTTAAATGACATATTAGACAAGATGGACTTAATTGATATTTATAGAGCATTCAATCCAAATGTAGCTAATACACCTTCTTTTCAAGTGCACATAGAACATTCTCCAGGATTGATCACATGCTATGCCACAAAGGGAACCTCAGTAAATTTAAGAAAATTGAAATCATATCAAGCATCTTTTCCAACCACAGGGCTATGAGATTAGAAATCAACTACAGGAAAATAAAAATTTAAAAACTGCATAAAACACAAACACGTGGAGGCTAAACAATATGCTACTAAACAACCAATGGATCACTTAAGAACTCAAAGAGGAAATCAAAAAATACCTAGAGACAAATGAAAACAAAAGCACAACAATCCAAAACCTATGGGATGCAGCAAAAGCCGTCCTAAAAGAGAAGTATATAGCAATACAGTCTTACCTCAGGAAGAAAGAAAAATCCCAAATAAACAACCTAAATTTACACCTAAAGCAACTAGATAAAGAAGAACAAACAAAACCCAAAGTTAGCAGAAGGATAGTAGAAGAAATCATAAAGATCAGAGCAGAAATAAATGAAACAGAGACATAGAAAACAATAACAAAGATCAATGAAACTAAAAGCTGGTTCTTTGAAAAGATAAACAAAATTGATAAATCTTTGGCCAGACTCATCAAGGAAAAAAGGAAGAGGGCTCAAACCAATACACTTAGAAATGAAAAAGGAGAAGTTACAATGGCCACCACAGAAATACAAGGATCATAAGAGACTACTACAAGCAACTATACGCCAACAAAATGGACAACCTAGATGAAATGGACAAATTCTTAGATGAAAGGTACAATTTTCCAAGATTGAACCAGGAAGAATTAGAAAATATAAACAGACCAATCACAAGCATGGAAAATGAAACTGTAAAAATCTTCCAACAAACAAAAGTCCAGGACCTGATGGCTTCACAGGAGAATTTTATCAAACATTTAGAGATCTTTTCTTCTGAAACTATTCCAAAAAATTGCAGAGAAAGAAACACTCCCAAACTCATTCTATGAGGCCACCATCACCCTGATACCAAACCAGAAATCACAAAAAAAGAAAAAAAGAAAATTACAGGCCAGTATCACTGATGAATGTAGACACAAAAATCCTCAACAAAATACTAGCAAACCAAAAATACATTAAAAGTATCACACACCATGAACAAGTGGGGTTTATCCCAGTAATGCAAGGATTTTTCAATATCTGCAAATCAATCAGTATGAGACACCACATTAACAAATTGAGGAATAAAAATCATATGATCATCTCAAGAGATGCAGAAAAAGATTTTGACAAAATCCACCACCAATTTATGATGAAAACTCTCCAGAAAGAGGGTCTAGAAGGAACATGCCTCAACATAATTAAGGCCATATATGACAAAGCTACAGCCACCATCATACTCAATGTTGAAAAGCTGAAAGCATTTCCTCTGAGATCAGGAACAAGAAAAGGATGTCCACTCTTGCCACTTTTATAAACATAGTTTTGGAAATCCTAGCCATGGCAATCAGAGAAGAAAAAGACATAAAAGGAACCCAAATTTGAAAAGAAGAAGTTAAACTGTCACTATTTTCAGATGACATGATACTATACATAGAAAATTCTAAAGATGCTACCAGAAAATTATAAGAGCTCATCAATGAATTAGGTAAAGTTGCAGGATATAAAATTAATACACAGAAATCTGTTGCATTTCTATACACTAAAAATGAAAGATTAGAAATAGATATTAAAGAAAGAATCCCATTGACCATCACATCAAAAAGAGTAAAATACCTAGGGATAAACCTACCTAAGGAGGCAAAAGACCTGTACTCTGAAAACTATAAGACAGCAATGAAAGAAATCGAAGATGATACAAACAGATGGTGAGATATACCATGTTCTTGGATTGGAAGAATCAATATTATTAAAATGACTATACTACCCAAGGCAATCTACAGATTCACTGCAATCCCTATCAAATTAGCAATGGCATTTTTCACAGAACTAGAACAAAAAATCTTAAAATTTGTATGAAGACACAAAAGACCCTGAATAGCCAAAGCAATCTTGAGAAAGAAATATACGGAGCTGTAGGAATCAGGCTCCCTGACTTCAGACTATACTACAAAGCTACAGTAATCAAAAGAGTATGGTACTGGCATGAAAATGAAAATATAGATCAATGGAACAGGATAGAAAGCCCAGAAATAAACCCACACACCATGGTCAATTAATCTACGACACAGGAGGCAAGAATATACAGTAGAGAAAAGAGTCTCTTCAATAAGTGGTGCTGGGAAAACTGGACAGCTACATGTAAAAGAATGAAATTAGAACATTCTCTAACACCATACACAAAAATAAACTCAAAATAGATTAAAGACCTAAATGTAAGACTGGATACTATAAAACTCTTAGAGGAAAACATAGTCAGAACACACTTTGACATAAATTACAGCAATAACTTTTTCGATCTTTCTCCCAAAGTAATGGAAATAAAAACAGAAATAAACAAATGAGACCTAATTAAACTCAACAGCTTTTGCACAGCAAAGGAAACCATAAACAACATGAAAAGACAACACACAGGGGCTTCCCTGGTGGCGCAGTGGTTGAGAATCTGCCTGCTAATGCAGGGGACACGGGTTCGAGCCCTGGTCTGGGAAGATCCCACATGCCACGGAGCAACTGGGCCCGTGAGCCACAACTACTGAGCCTGCGCGTCTGGAGCCTGTGCCCCGCAACGGGAGGGGCCGCGATAGTGAAAGGCCCGCGCACCGCGATGAAGAGCGGTCCCCGCACCGCGATGAAGAGCGGTCCCCGCACCGCGATGAAGAGTGGCCCCCACTTGCCGCAACTAGAGAAAGCCCTCGCACGAACCGAAGACCCAGCACAGCCAAAAATAAATAAATAAATAAAAATAAAAGTAGCTATAAAATTTAAAAAAAAAAAAAAAAAAAAAAAAAGACAACACACAGAATGGGAGAAAATATTTGCAAACAATGTGACTGACAAAGGATTAATCTCCAAATTTTACATACAGATCATGCAGCTCAATATCAAAAAACAAACAACCCAATCAAAAAAATGGGTGGGAGATCTAAATAGACATTTCTCCAAAGAAGACATACAGCTGGCCAACAGGCACATGAAAAGATGTTCAACATCACTAATTATTAGAGAAATGCAAATCAAAACTACAATGAGATATCACCTCACACCAGTCAGAATGGCTATCATCAAAAAGTCTACAAACAATAAATGCTGGAGAGGGTGTGGAGAAAAGGGAACCCTCCTACACTCTTGGTGGGAATGTAAATTGGTACAGACACTATGGAGAACAGTACAGATGTTCCTTTAAAAACTAAAAATAGAGCTACCATATGATCCATCAATCCCACTCCTGGGCATATATCTGGAGAAAACCATGGTTCTAAAAGATATGTGCACCCCAATGTTCATTGAAGCACTATTTACAATAGCTAAGATATGAAAGCAACCTAAATGTCCATCAAGAGATGAATGGATAAAGAAGATGCGGTATACATATGCAATGGAATATTACTTTGCCATTAAAAATGAAATAATGCAATTTGTAACAACATGGTTGGACCTGGAAATTATCATACTAAGTGAAGTCAGACGAAGAAATATCATATGATATCTCTTATATGTGGAATCTAAAAAAAATGATACAAATGAACTTATTTACAAAACAGACTCACAGATGTAGAAAACAAACTTATGGTTACCAAAGGGGAAAGGTGTGGGGGAGGGATAAATTGGGAGTTTGGGATTGACCTACACACTACTATATTTAAAATAGATAACCAACAAGGACCTACTTTATAGCATGGGGAACTCTGCTCAATAGTTTGTAATAACCTAAATGGGAAAAGAATTTGAAAAACAATATATATTAATATATAACTGAATCACTTTGCTGTACACCTGAAACACATTGTAAGTCAACTATAGTCCAATATAAAATGAAAAGTTAAAAAAAAAAAAGGGTCTCTCTTCAGAGGAAAAGACTTTATCAGAGCTTTACTCCAGTTGGGGAAAGGAATTTCCTCACTCTCTGGCCCTTTTCCAGCATTCTTTTCTCTAAGGGTCAGGGGGGTAGGAAGCTATAGCCCTGGAGAGACACATGTGAAATTCACAGCCCAGAAACACAGGTCCACTGAAAGACAGATTTAATCATAAGATTATAGACTGCTTCCCCAAGCCGATGTCTTAACACCACATCAACAGGGTCCAGTGTAATAGCAAAAGATTGCAGCTGAAAGAGATGCAAGAGTCAGACTTTTCTGAGGAGCCACACTTTGGGAAGAACAAAGTCAACAGAGGAGACAAAAACCAAGGCAGTAGAGGCAACTGAAGCCCCTGGCAGCTTTACTTCCAACAAATCTTCAACACAGCTCAACTCCTAGTGAGAATAACATAAATCCTCACACTAAAGGTATTTTCATGTCAGTTACTATTACTCAATATAACATTTCTGCTTAAAGAAAAAAAAAAAATCTACAAGGTGTGCTAAAAGGCAAAAAAAAAAGAGAAAAATTCAAACTGAAGGAACAAAGCAATCATCAGAACCAGACTCAAATATGACATAGCCTGGGGCCCAGTCTGAGAGGGGTCACCACACATTTGTTAGTTTTACCTCCAGGAACCCCACCACATCCTCATGGAAAAGATATGAGAAAAAAACCCTCATATTTCAGACAAGGGGAGGGAAATGTAATCATTTTGAAATATGCCCTGGATGGTCTCTGTAACAAAAACCTACTCTCCAAAGGAAAAGACTTTACTGGAGACATATCAGACCTGGAGGAAAGACTATTGCCCAATGCCAAACACTCTAGCCTTTCTTTCTCACCTAAGGGGAGGAAAAAGTTGAGAAACGCTTGTGAAGGTCACAGCTCAAGGACAGAGACCAACTAAAATACTAAGGTTTAATCATAAAATTATAGAATGCTTACCTTCTCCAACACTGTACCACCACACCAAATGGGCTCCAGTATAAGAACTGTGGATTACAGCTGCAAGACATAGATGCTACAGAAGGGTTCTTAGAGAAAACCAGAATTAACAGGGAACACATGAAGAAGGACACTAGAGGAAGGGGAGGTCTCTGCCACCTACAACTACAGCAAACATTAAACAGAGCTCAAGTCCTAGACAATTACTACTAAATTAGATACTAAAGGCCTATTTGCCTCAGTTCCTATCACCAGATGTGTCATCTCTAGCTTTTAATGACAACAACAAAAAATACAAACCATGTTGAAAAACAAGGAAATACACAATCTGAAGCGAAAACACAAGCATCAAAAACAGACTCAGGTATGACACTGGACTATCTGGCATGACAAATTGAATTATCAGGCTAAGAATTTAAAATATGTAGGATTAATATGTTAAGAGTTCTAACAGAAAATGTGGACAACATGTAAAAATAAATGAGCAATGTAAACAGAGAAACAGAAACTAAGGAAGAATCAAGAGGAAATAGAGGCATAAAAAAACAAAACTGTAACATGAATGAAGAATTTCTTTGATTGACTTATCAGTAGACTAGATGTACCTGATGATAGAATCAGAATCAATGAGCTTGTAGATAAGTCACAGAAAAGGCCAAGAGGAAAAAAAGAATAAAAGGAACACAACAGAATGTCCAAGAACTGTGGGACAATGTAAAAGTGAAATACTCTTTTAAATGAAACCAGAAGGATAAGAAACAATGGAGCTGAAGGAATATTTGAACCAATAATTACTGAGAAGTTTCCAGTATTAATAAAGGATAAGAAACTATATACCTAGAAACTCAGAAAATGCCAAGCAGAAAAGATAGCAAATATCAATAAATACAAAAAAAAATGTAAACCTAGTTATATCACATTCAAACTGTAAGAAACTAAAGATAACGAGAAAACAGAGGGGACAAAGAAAAGAAAGTTCTTACCTATAAAGAAATGAGAATAATAATTACATTGGATTTCTCCAATGTAATTGGAGAAATTACATAAGAAACTATGCAAGCAACAAGAGAGTGGAGTAACATGCAAAGATAAATTTTTTTAAAAGTCAATTGCTTTGCTGTATATCAGCAATAAAAACTTGGTATTTGAAATTAAACACACAAGATCATTTCCAATAGGACCAGAAAAAGGAAATGATTAGGTATAAATCTAAAACAATATGTATAAAACCTATACGGCAGAAAACTACAAAACTGATGAAAGAAATCAAAGATCTAATAAACAAAGAGCTATTTCTTGTTTATTCAATGGAAAACTCATTATTGCTAAGATGTCAAATTCTTTCCAATTTGATCTATAGATCAATACAGTCCATTTAAAATCACAGCAACCTATTTTGTGCATATTGACAATCTGATTCTAAACTTTGTATAGAAAGATGAATGACGTATAATAGCTAACAAAGTACTGACGAACGAAATCAGAACACAGGTACTCTCTGATGTCAAGACTTAAAATAAAACACAATAATTGAGACAGTGTGGTACTCGCCCAAGAATAGAAAAATATATCAGTGGAAAAAAGCCCAGATGTAGACCCATACACATATAATCAACCACTTTTAAGACCAAAAAGCAAAAGTGATTCAATGGAAAAAGGATAGTCTTTTCAATAAATGGTGCTGGAAATTAGATATCTAAATGTTAAAATATATATAATATAATTCATTATATATATAAATATATATATATAGTTATATATAATTCATATTATATAAAATATATGATTATATACAATTTATGTAAAGTTATATATAATGAATTATATGCAAAACATATCTATAATTGATTATATATAATTACATATAATTTATTATATATATAAAATGAATCTGGATACAGGCCTTACATCTGTCACTAAAATTAACTCAAAATGGATAATAGACTTAAATGTAAATTACAAAACTATAAACATTCTAGAAGAAAACAGGAGAAAATCTATGTGGCTATGTGCTTGGCAATGAATTTTTAGATCAACACAGAAAACATGATATGTGAAAAAACATTAATTTGGAGAAAAAAAATTAAGTTGGACATTATTAAAATTTAAAACTTCTGGAGGGAAAGACAAAGATACTGGAATAGAAGGACATGGAACTCACCTCCCTCCCACAAAAACATCAAAAAAAGATCTACATGTGGAACAATTCTCACAGAATACCTACTGAACACTGGCAGAAGATATCATACAACAAAAACTACAAGATCACCATGTAACTGGGTAGGATGAAAGAAAAAGAAAAAAGGAATTGGGATGGGACCTGCACCCCTGGGAGGGAGCTGTGAAAGAGGAATGGTTCCTCACCCTAGGAATGCCCTTCATCAGTTGCAAGATCAGCTGGGACAGATAGGGAGCTTCAGAGGCTCAGAGGAGACTGCAGCAGCTGTATTGAAGCAGGCAGAAGAGAGAGAGACCAGCACAGAAGGTTCTGGACACCTCGCTGCCCTCCTCAGCCCGAGGCAGGCATCTGCTGCTGTGAATGGGTGCTAGGTGCTAAAACTTTGGCCTCAGGAGACAGACTTGGGGTAGGACTGAGGTTGGCTACATGGAGGCAGCCCAAGGGGGCTACAGTGTGGTCCAGGTGACAACTGGGGGTGTGCGCAGTTTGGAGCCTGGGTCTGCCATAGAAACCCCATTGTTAACATGCTGATGAAAGGAGGGGCAGGGCCTGCCATAACAGATTCATTTTCTGCATGCCCACAGTGGCAACAGCTCCACCTCTATGAGATTTGGGAGCATGCAAGGGCCATCAGGTTGCCCACATGCAGAGACGGTGCTGAAATCTTAGCTGATCTCCAGGGGCCATGCAACATCTAAAGTGGGGCTGAAATCTGAGCCTTGTCCCACTGGCTTTGTGAATTCCAAGGATTTGCACTGCCACAATTGGCTTTGTAAGTTCAGTGCCTACAGGATATCCAAGTGGATTACTGGTGCTCCCATGACTATAATAGGGGCAAATAGACAAACAGGGGCAGTTCCAGCATTAGCAGCTGTGGGCTTTGTGGGCTCAAGCACATGGAGGCAGGGCTAGAGTCTGGACAGATTCCATAGCTCCCATGGCAGGTCCAGGTATACAACTACAGCAGTCCTGGTGGCTAACTTCTGCAGATCTGCACTAGTGGCTTTGTGAGCACAGTGCCTAAAGAAAACGCAGGCTGATTGCCTGAATTACCATGGTTGAGGCAGGGCCAACAACAATGTTCTTCATGAGCCCACAGAATGGGTGACAGGTGACACAACAGAGCGTACTTCCCAGTGGACACCTCCTGCAGAGGAATACTCAGTGACTCCTCTTCCAGCAGGAGTGTTCCAGTCCTGCCTACCTCACACTGCAGCTCAGAAATGGATCTGGGGGCTTCAACAATAAAAACTGGAAAGGGGAATATGCCCCAGACAGTGCTGTGACAATCACAGAGCAAAGAGGAGCCCCCTCCCAATATCCAGTGGAGGCTCTGGTCACCACAACAACAATCACATCCTCTATCAAGGGTATAATGGTCAGCATACACTGTGAAAAGATGTGATAGGCATCCATAGGCAATAGCCCTTGCACCAAAGATATTAGACTCACATGAGCTACACAAGAACATTCTTACCTAAAAACAGCCCTTCTAGACCAAAGTAGATAACTGTTTCTCCTAAATTCATAGAGTCAAAGAAATGTAAGTAGAATGAAGAAGCAGAGGAACAATTCCCAAGAAAATTCCCCTGAAAGAACAATGAAACAGACATCTCCAGTTTATTAGATCACAAGTTCAAAAAAGGTAATAAAAATACTGAAGGAATTAAGAAGGCTATTGATAGAAATGGAGATCATTGTAACAAAGAACTAGGAAGTACAAAGAGGAGCCAATCAAAATTAGAAAGCTTATTTGCCGAGATACAACCTGAGCTAAAGACAATAAATAGGAAACTAAATAATGCAGAAGAACAAATAAGTGATCTGGAAGATAGAATAATGGAAATCACTCAGTCAGGATAGCAAACAAAAAGACAAATAGGAAAAAGTGAAAGCTATATACAAGAACTACGGGATAATATAAAGTGTGCCAATCTACACATGATATGGAACCCAGAGGGTGAAGAAAGAGAAAAAGGGATCAAAAATTTATTTGGAGAAATTATGGCTGAAAACTTCCCAAACCTAAAGAAGGAAACAGATATCCAGGAACAGGAAGCACAAAGGGTCCCAAACAATATGAACCAAAATAGACCTACAGCAAGATATATTATAATTAAAATGGCAAAAGTTAAAGATAAAGAGAGGATTCTAAAGGCAGCAAGAGAAAAACAAAGAGTTAATCACAAGAGACCCCCCATAAGGCTATCAGCTGATTTCTTTACAAAAATGTTGCAGGCCAGAAGGGAAAGGCAAGACATATTCAAAGTCCTGAAAGGGAAAAACCTGCAACCTAGGATACTCTACCAAGCAAGATTATCATATAGAATAGAAGGAGAGATAAAGAATTTCTCAGAAAAGCAAAAACTAAAAGAATACAGAAATAATAAATCTATTCAAAAGAAATATTGAAATGTCTTCTCTAAATAGAAAAGAAGCTAGATCCTATAGGAAAGAGAATATAACAATTGGAAAGTAATCACTTTAATAAGCCAGTACACAGATTAAAAAATAAAAATAAAAAAGTTTGTGAAAACAATGATAATTACAATTATCAGCAAAAGGATAAACATGAAGATACAATAGGACATTAAAATCATAAAATGTTGGGGAGAGGAGTAAGAAAATGGAGATTTTTTTTTTTTAGAATGTGTTTGAGCCTATATGACTGCTGGTCTAACACAAGTAGATATAGTAATGGTTTAACATTCTTGAAAAAAAGGGTAACCACAAATCAAAATCATACAATAGGTTCACAAAGACCAAAAATAAGAGACTCAAGCATAACACAAAAGAATACCATCAAACCACAAAAGGAAAAAGAAAAAGAAAAAGAAAGGAACAAAGAAGAAATACAAAACCAACTGTAAAACAAGGTTTAAAATGGAAATAAAAACATCTATCATTAATTATCTTAAATGTCAATAGACTAAATGCTTTAATCAAAAGACACAGAGTGTCAGATTGTATAATAAATCAAGAGCCTACAATATGCTGCTTAAAAGACACCCATGTTAGGGTAAAAAACACATATAGATTGAAAGTGAGGTGATGGAAAAAGATGTTTAATGCAAATGGAAATGACGAGAAAGCGGGGGTGGCAATACTCATATCAGTAAAAATAGACTTTAAAAGAAAGGCCCTAAAGGAAGATAAAGAAGAACACTATATAATGATAAAAAGATCAATATAAGAAGAAGATATTACACTCCTTAACATACATGTACCCCAAATCAGAAAGCCTAAATACATAAAACAAATACTAAGAGACATATAGGGAGAAAATTACAAGAATATAATTATAGTAGAAGACTTTAACACTCCACTGACATCAATGGACAGATCTTCAAGACAGAAAATTAATAATGCAACAGAGATTCTAAATGACACAATAGAACAGTTAGACATAATTGATACTTTCAGGATATTCCATCAAAAAAACCCAGAGTGCACATGAAACATTCCCTAGGATAGACCATACACAGGGACACAAAATAAGCTGCAAAAAATTTAAGAGGATAGAAATTATTTTAAGTGTCTTTTCTGACCACAACAGCATGAAAGTAGAAATCAACCACAGGAAAAGAATCAAGTAAAAAACGATTACATGGAGACTAGGACTAAAAGCAGTCCTAATAGGAAAGTTCATAGTGACACAGGCCTTCCTCAAAAAACAAGAAAAATCTCAAATAAGCAACATAACCTAGCACCTAAAAGAATCTAAAAAAGAACAAACAAAACCTAAATTCAGCAGGAGGAAGAAAATAATAAAGATCAGAGAGGAAATAAAGTAGAGATTTAAAAAACAACAGAAAAATCAATAAAATCAAAAGCTAGTTTTTGAAAGAATAAACAAAACTGACAACCCTCTGGCTAGACTGCAGAAATACAAAAAACCGTAACAGAATAGTATGAACAATTATATGCCAATAAATTGGACAACCTAGAAAAAATGGACAAGTTTCTGGAAACATACAGCATACCAAAACTGAATCAAGGATGAATAGTTAATTTGAACAGACAGACAAGTAGTAGTGAAATAGAATCTGTAATTAAAATATTCCCTGCAAACAAAAGTCCAGGACCAGATGGCTTCACTTGGGAATTCTACCTACCATACAAAGAGGAACTCATATCAATCCTTCTCAAATTCTTCCAAAAGAGTGAAGAGGACGGAACATTCCCAAAGTCATTCTATGAAGCCACCATCACCCTGAAACCAAAACCAGACAAAGACACTACCAAAAAAGGATTACAGGCCAATATCTGTGATGAATAGAGATGCAAAAATCCTCAACAAAATATATGCAAACTAAATCCAATAACACATATAAAAGATCATACACCATGATCAAGTTGGATTCATCCCTGGATCACAAGGATGGTCTACTTATGCAAATCAATCACTATGATACACCACATCAACAAAAGACAAAAACCACACGATCATCTCAATAGATGCAGAAAAAGCATTTGATATTTTCCCACATCCATTCATGATAAAAACTCTTATCAGAGGGAACATAGCTCCACATAATAAAAGCTATTTCTGACAAAGGGTACATAATACTCAACAGTGAAAAGCTAAAAGCCTACCTGCTAAAATCTGGAACAATCAAAATTACCTACTCTCATCACTTCTATTCAACATAGTGTTGGAAATCCTCTTCACAGCAATCAGACAAGAAAAAGAAATAAAAGGTATCCAAATTGGAAGGAAGGAGGTAAACTTGTCATTATATGCAAATGACATGATACTATATAGAGAGAACCCTAAAGATTCCATATAAAAGCTACTAGAACTGATAAATGAATTCAGCAAGGTAGCAGGATACAAGATTAATGTACAGAAATCCGTTACATTTCTTTACACTAACAATGAAATATCAAAGGGAAAGTAAAAACAAAAAACAAACAAAAAAAGCAATTCCTTTTAAAATTGCTCCAAAAAATAAAATACTTAAGCATAAACCTGACCAAGGCAGTGAAAGACTTATATGCTAAGAACTATAAAATATTGATAAAGGAAATTGAAGATAATTCAAAGAAATGGAAAGATAGCCCATGCTCTTGGATTGGAAAAATTAATATTGTTAAAATGTGATACTACCCAAAGCAATATACAGATTTAATGCAATCCCTGTCAAATTACACATGACATTTTTCACTGAACTAGAACAAATAATCCTAAAATTTATATAGAACCACAAAAGACCCAGAATTGCCAAAGCAATCCTGAGGAAAAAGAACAAAGCTGGAGGCATAACCCTCCCAGACTTCTGACAATACTACAAAGCTACAGTAATCAAAATGGTGTGGTATTGTCTAATAAAAGACATATGGATCAATGGAACAGAATAGAGAGCCCAGAATAAACCCACACACTTACAGTCATTAATCTTTGACAAAGGAGGTAAGAATATATAATGGAGAAAAGACAGTCTCTTCAGCAAGTGGTGTTGGGAAAGCTGGACAACCACATGTAAATTAATGCATTCTCTCACAGCATACACAAAAGTAAACTCAAAATGGATTCAAGACTTACATATGACATGACACAATAAAACTCCTAGAAGAGAACGTAGGCAAAATATTCTGTGATATAAATCGTAGTCATGTTTTCTTAGGTCAGTCTCCCAAGGTAAATGAAATAAAAGCAAAAATAAACAAATGGGACCTAAGCAAACTTATACACTTTTGCACATGAAAGGAAGCCATAAACAAAAAGACAACCTATGGACTCTGAGAAAATACTTACAAATGGTGCGACTGTCAAGGGCTCATTTTCCAAAATATACAAACAGCTCATACAGCTCAATATCAAGAAACCAAACAGCTCAATCAAAAAATGGGCAAGAGAACTAAATAGATATTTTTCCAAGGAAGACATACATATAGACAACAAGCACATGAAAAGATGCTAACATTGTTAATTATTAAAGAAATGCAAAGCAAAACTACAATGAGGTATCACCTCACACCAGTAGAATAGCCATCATTAAAATGTTTACAAATAACAAATGCTGAAGAGGGTGTGGAGAAAAGTGAACCTTACTACAGTACTGGTGGGAATATAATTTGGTGCAGCCCCTGTGGAAAACAGTATAGGGGTTCCTTAAAATCTAAAAAATAAAATTGTCATATGATCCAGCAATCCCACTCCTGGGCATATGTCTGGATAAAACTATAATCTAAAAAGATACATACACTCCATGTTCATAGCAGCGCTATTCACAATAGAGGAGACATGGAAACAATCTAAATGTCTATGACAGATGAATTGACAAAGAAGATGTGGTACATATATACAGTGGAATACTACTCAGTCTTAAAAAAAAATGAAATAATGCCATTTGCAGCAACATGGATGGACCTAGAGATTATCATACTAATTCAAGTAAGTCAGACAGATAGAGGAATATTATATGATATATCTTATATGTGGAATCTAAAAAGAAATGATACAAATGAATTTGTTTACAAAACAGAAATAGACTCACAGACATAGAAAACAAATTTATGGTTACCAAAGGTGAAGGGGGAGGAGGGATTAATTAGGAGTGTAGGATTAGTAGATATACACTACTGTATATAAAATAGATAAATAACAAGTTCCTACAGCATAGCACAGGGAACTATATTCAATATCTTGTAATAAATTATAATGGAAAAGAATCTGAAAAAGAATATATATATATATATATATATATATTCACAAATATATATACATACACAAATATATATTCACATCTGTGAATCACTTTGCTGTACACCAGAAACTAATATTCAACATTGTAAATCACTCTACTTCAATAAAAATTAGATTTATTTGAACATCTATGCTAAGAAAAAAGTAAGAGAATTTAATTCTGGTTTTTTTGAAGCCAATCGAGAAAAAATACCATGTATCATATAATTTTAATTATCTAACAAAAAGTATACCTCCTAATCATGGTCTTGTTTTTCTTTCCAGTTCTGTATTATGAGAGGAATGTGATGATCTACTTTTGTACTCTGGAAATAAAACCGTATATAAAAATGAATCATATCAGTTATTCTCTTTACAAAAACACTTTGAAGTTACATGTACATTACATTTATTAAATAAATCTTCAATAAATGTTGATTGTGTAATGTTATCATAATATAGTATGGGTATTAATGGAAGTTAAAGGTTGATATATACTATCCAGAAGTGTAGTTTTGTAATGATTTAACACTGAAGTATGACAACACATATCTAAATACTGACATATATTATTTCTGCTGAGTTTGATAGTGGAAATGATGACAGACTATTCAAAACGGAGATGCCAAAGGAGACCTGATAGACAGATATGTTTTTTTAAACACAGGTGGATATATAATTGATACATTAGGAAAATAATTTTTAAATGTATCACTTTATGAATATTGAAACAGCTATCGTTTCATTAACGGAAGGTAGTACCCCTACACAGAGGTGAGTTGCAGTGATACATGTGGGAATGAACAAGTTTTTTCTAAAAAATCTACTCAGAATATATTCTTACAGTCATGACATTCCAAATCTTGCATTTAATTTAGTTTGTAATATTGTGGGTTCTGTTTGACTTTTGACATATGGGACAACACTAATTTTTATGGCATTTTTTCCCCCAGTTCCTGGCCCTGAAATAAAATGAGCAGAAAACCAAGAATCATGAGCTAATTTTAAAAGAAATGGAAACTTCCGAATGTTTTCCAATAATAGTTCTCTAAATTCTGAATGAAAGACTGGAGTGTTCTAATCTTTCAGCAATTTCCCTTCTGCCTCCTTCAATAGAAGATTTTTGGATTTGGGATGACAAGTCAGGGGAAATTCTTTTAGCACCCACAAAAAGAGAAGCAGGAAAGCTGTGGAAAGCCAGAAGAGAAATGTCTATAAATTCAGGAGTTGGTTAAATACTGGCAAGAAGTTCTGCCCCGTTTATCCTTAGCGGCTGTGTGTGACTTAGAAGACTAAAATCTAAGGGTAGAATTTGGGAGCTGTCCTCTGTACACAAGTGATGGTAAAGATAGTCAAATCCAGTTACAAGTGTAGAGCTGAGGTTAACTTGAAGAGGATAGGGATCTAAATACAGTAACCACAGGAGGGTTAAATTTTACCGTTAGGCATGAGAAGAGGCTTCTCATTAAAAGCAACAAACAAACAAGCAAAAAGGCCCAAGTGAGGTTAAGAGTAGACAATTAAATTGGACAGATTGTAGGGGCATTTTTCAAGCTGAAGTCAGAAACTAAGGTGGGGAAACAAATTAAGGGGATGATATTACATTTTCAGTCCATGCTTCAAATACTTGCAATCATTTATTTGGTACCAGCAAGGATACTCAAAACATCCCTAACTCTGATGTTGGCTTACTGGGGTTCTGTTTTTCTTCTCTGAATCCTTTTTGTTATTATTGGCTGGTATCCTTTTCTTCTAAGCTAAGTAAAGTTGAATAGGGTTGGTTAGAGACCTGAAGTTTTTGAAAACTATTAATCTTAGATCTTGCTTCAGGGCTATGATTATAGCAACTGGGTTGTGGGGGATAGATTTCTCTGGCATTTGTTTTTAATTCGAAGCCTAAGACTCCTCTGATTTACTTGATCTCTTTTCCCCTCAGTTATCAATAACAAACAAACCTCTTTCTATTTTAAGGTAATCTTAGCTAGGTTATTATATCGATATTAATGAATATAATCACTATTATGCTATTTAGGCCAACGCTCAAGCTTCTGGTGGGGAAGCATCTTTGGGTGTTATTTTCAGCGGGAAAATAACATAGGGTGTTATTTTCAGCACCTGCTCTGAGCTGAAAAATTTGTATGTCAAATAGTAAAACACTTGGATTGCACATTTCCTCTATGTTTTATCCTAGGACTTAGTAAAACCATGGAAATCTTTGCTCAGAATTCAAGGCAAGTTGATACAGTCAGACCACTAATTGATGGTTCTCAAATGGGAGGACTGCTTAAAAATGAGCACTTTAGCTCATTACCATTGAAGGCTTCTTCAAGGAAGAAATGCAGCCAACGCTATGGTTCTAATTACATTATCTTAGTTATATTCAACATGATTTTTAAAAATACTAATAAATATGGGGGCTTCCCTGGTGGTGCAGTGGTTGAGAATCTGCCTGCTAATGCAGGGGACACGGGTTCGAGCCCTGGTCTGGGAGGATCCCACATGCAGCTGAGCAACTAGGCCCATGAGCCACAACTACTGAGCCTGCACGTCTGGAGCCCATGCTCCGCAACAAGAGAGGCCGCGATAGTGAGAGGCCCGCGCACCGCGATGAAGAGTGGCCCCCACTTGCCACAACTAGAGAAAGCCCTCACACAGAAACGAAGACCCAACACAGCCAAAAATAAATAAATAAATAAATTAATTTTAAAAAAATACTAATAAATAATAGAGGAGATAAAGATTGTTTAAATGAACTATACTCCAACAAAAATTAATTTAAAATTTTAATTAAAAGTCTGGAAAATATAATAAAATAAAAATAAGCTGGCAATGAAAAACTTGCCTTTATTTCATTACTTAGGACTTTCAGTTAGGATTTGAGATTTTTTTGTATTATATGTTTAACTCAGGATTGCAACTTGTGGAGCTATATGTTGAATTCATAAATGATATGTTTTTAACTTTTTTATCTCCTCATGCATATATGATACTAAGTATTTCACTGTTTATGCATTATTTGTATGTGTCATTAAATCAAATGGATGTTATTCTAACTTTCTGCTCTTCCCCCTTGCTGCTTTTGAGTAACTTTTCTGTATGTTACCTATGCCTACAGGTGTACAGGATGTCACAATTCCAAGCAAAAGCAAGGAAACTCTCTTCCTTAGACACTAATACTTTTCAAAATAAAATAAAAGATTCATATCACCTTAATAACTAAAATACTCTAAGCAATCATCATTTTACAGATAACAGATTTCAACATTCTTTATCATTTACATCAGTGATAATGCATAGTCTTATTCATCAGTACTGAAAAAGATGTTGACAGTAGGGGCACAATTATTGTAATAGTAATGTTTTTGCATTCATAAATATATAAATATACTAACAAGATCTGTTAACCCTCATTTGTTCTATTGTGTTGATAATTTACAAGAAATTGATGTCATTCTAGCATACTGTCAATAGATAGAGGCCTACACAAATTTCTCATAGATATTTATATGAACACTGCCTGTTCTGTTTTACCAGCAAGAATTGTATAATTGATAAGTCCCTGCATTTTTAACTCATTGGAATACATTTAATGTGACGTGACTTTTGACATAGATTTCCAATTCCTCTGGAACTTGTTTTAAAAATAACTAAAAGGATTAATGATTTCTTATAGATTTACCAACCAGGGTGTTGCTTGTTGTAGAGAGAGGTCTTTAGAAGATGATTAAAATAAATTATGGTCCTATGGAGAAATAATGAAGCAAACAAAAATGAAATAAAAGACTGCCTTAAAGAAATAATAATTTCTCATTTTGATGGGCATACAGTGAGGGCTCCATATCTGTGAATGCAGGTCCTGCAGATACAGAGGGCCCACTGGACTAGCCATTTTATATAAGGGACTTGATCATCCACGGATTTTGGTATCCACTGTGGTCCTGGGAACCAATCCCTCATGGATACCTAAGGATGACTGTATTAGGTCATAGGAATAAGAAACAAGTATCATCTATTCTAATAATTTCCTAGATACTTATTTTCATTTCACTGATTTCTATGGAAAGAACTTTTTATATGATAAATTTTGAGTCATGTTGCTTATAGCTTGCAATTATATCACTTTTTATTTAAAACACGTTCACATATTTCTTCTCATTGTATCCTCTATTCTAGATTCCACTAACATCCTAACATAATAAATGAGACTATGGCACATGAGTTATATTATTTTAATTATTGAACTACTAAAAAGTACATTTTAAAAACTACTCAAAATAGTAGTGTAATGTAGAACTAAAATTACATCTATTATATTCACAATATTTTAAAATTACTTTTCTAATTATTTACTGTATTTTACATTATCCAACTCAATAATTCAATTATTCTTTATTCTAATATTTTGTTGCCCTTTTTTCAATAACATGCAAACTTTTCCAGTACTTTTCCTGTTTATACCGATTTTCTTTCTTCTTTCCTAAATTTTCTATAATTTTGTTCCACAACTAAAAGCCTTCCTTTTCTTTTGTTTACCATAGATATCTCCTTCTTGCTGTATTCTCTACTTTCTGTTTCTAGTTTAGTTTGGTTTCTTGAAAAACAGCATGGAGATCTAAACGTGAATTCTCTCTTAAATTACCTGCTTCTAGTATATGTCTTCTTATTACACTCCTTTTTAAATCAACTTATGCAATAGCAGATTATCATTTTTAAATGATTATATTCCTTTTTAAATAGCAGATTATTTCTTATAAAAATAGAATGCAGCAAATGTAGTATGTAGGTAGATGTTATTATAGGCAAAAACCAATACCTTGTATTATCTAATTCCTAAAACTGTTGTTTCATGTTTCCTAACTTTCTAAAATCATTTGAGAATAGCCTTGTGCTTTGATCTGGAGATTGACCCCATTCACATGCATGTGAAAGAACATTAAATCAGAAACTCCCAGAATTTCTACTAAATTAAATACAGTTATTGTAAACTAATAATAATGTAAAACTTATTTTTGAGTTAATTACTTTTTAACTCAAAGGGATATTGATAAACACTGGGGTGACTGACACTATTAAACTTGTTAATATTAATTTACTGTTAGAAGGTTAGAATGTTTACTTATTGATAACAAATATATTAAAGTATTATAAGTGACTTGAAAAATCAATAGAAGTTATAAATTCTCACTTTTATTGTAATCGAGTTCAATAGAGCACATCTCACAATAGATTAAAAAAAATTCTATAAGTTGAAGTATTTATGACCACAAATAAGAAAGCTTTATTTATTCACGCTCTGAGCAAATGGAATAGGCAGAAGTTACTACTGACTCTGCTGGAATAATTGCTATACCTAAATATAAATGCATTTTGTACATAGGACATGTACTACCCATAAAAGGAGTAGTTTCTGTAAAACCAAATGAAGTCTTCTTGTAATAAAGTTATTTTTGTCTATGAGCTTAAACTGTTCACAAACTCAGAAAATAATAGTTTATATAATAGTCTCTTTCAGTGTGGCCTTGTTCAGTATATGACAGTTGGCCATGATGTGGCAATAAAGTGAATGTCAGAGTTCACTTCACATTCTATTGACATAATAATATAGAGATTTACAAGGATAAATTGACTTGGTATAACCAAGACTTATCTGTTTAATATAAATGAGTATATGTGTTTTATAGAAGTGTTCTTAAATAACAACTGTCTTTCCTGACCATATGTACTTTGTAAGGCAACTAAAAAATACAACACTCATTGAAAGAAAAATGCTTGTGGATATTTGACTATTCTTTATTCTACTAAACTCATATATATTTCATTTCAATCATTTTAGTTTTATGCTTACCTAGTTGTTTGTTATTAAGATGTTTACATTAGTTGTTCTTTTTATATAATTATATAGATGTAATAAATGTTATGTAATAGATGTTATATATAGTATAGCTATATATTATATATTAATGCATACATTATGATATATGATATATCACTTTAATATAACAGATATCAATACATTATACAATTAAAGTTAATATATATTAAAATTTTTAAACAAAACATATAAGTGGAAAACCAAACATAAATATTACTACAGTGAAACTAGGTTAGAGCATTTCAGAAAATACAAACTGAGTAGGGTCACATTTTTACAAAGCAAGCTAAGGCGATATCCTGGATCTTTGTTTTTCTAATCCAAATTTTGTCACAGTCATATTAATGATATGATTTTGTCCTCATTGTCAAAATGTATAATTCTGGCCAAAGTGGTTAACACTTGAGCTCATAATATATTGCAGCAAATTCTGAATTAATAAGATAGCATCTTTCTTTGTATTACCTTTTAAACATATTGGATAAATCTCTCCTTTACTGTTCTTTGGCTTAGGGCATTTTCATTAACCATATTATATTATAATGTTTGATTTATTATTAGCTTAAACTTTTTCAAAAACATTTTGTTGAAAGGTGGAACATTCTGTTAAACTAAATAAAGCCTTTACTAAAAAAGCATTAGAAATTTACAGAGCAGTCCAACAAAATGGTTTTGACTATAGGCTTGCTTTTATAATGGAATGTTTATAAAGATGCCTTCTTCTTTTCATGTAAAGACATGTTTCAAGTATATCATTGTCATTTTCAATTACATACAATGATATAATATGCATTTTAATTTGCATGGCTAGTGTACTATTTCTGAAAAAGCTTCTGTACTCCATGCCCATACCTGAAATCAAGAATAATCTAGGAAGCTTTGAAATAACTGATTCATTGTTTATTCATTTTGTTATCTCTTTCAGAGCAAAATTTTTTTTTTTAAATTTTTATTTATTTATTTATTTATGGCTGTGTTGGGTCTTCGTTTCTGTGCGAGGGCTTTCTCTAGTTGCGGCAAGTGGGGGCCACTCTTCATCGCGGTGCGCGGGCCTCTCACTATCACGGCCTCTCTTGTTGCGGAGCACAGGCTCCAGACGCGCAGGCTCAGTAATTGTGGCCCACGGGCCCAGTTGCTCCGCGGCATGTGGGATCTTCCCAGACCAGGGCTCGAACCCGTGTCCCCTGCATTGGTAGGCAGATTCTCAACCACTGCGCCACCAGGGAAGCCCCAGAGCAAATTTTAAGGTCACTTTTTCTAGAAATAGACCGGCCCATAAAGTGTTTGGAATAGTAATGACATGAACATGAGAATCAGATGATGATCCATTTTGTAATTTATATTATTTTTTAATGACAGTGGGAATCATGCTATTTATTTGAGTTTGAATAAAATATTAAAATGTAACAAAATATAATGTTTCATATAATTTAACATGTACAAGTAATGATACACATAAATTCATATTTATTTTTCATTATATTTACCTTTTGAAAATGTACCTGAATATCCCATATCCTTTGTGTCTGCATGCATTTACTTTACTGTTATTTAATATTGTATTAATTTTCCCTCCTCTTTCCATTGAGATTCAACACATTCGTCAACATTCACCTCAGAATGAGTTTCCATTGACCTCCATCTGAAGTTTCCATTGACCTTCAATCAATGTTAATTTTTCCATTTGATTCAATTCCTCTTGAATTTTAGAAAATATCTCTATTACAGAATTTATATTGGTCTTGGTTCAGTAGCCCATTCTCCTTACCGTAGTTAATCTTGAAGTCAAAAGACCACAACAACATACAATAGACACTGAATAAATATTTGTTGGAATTAAGTCAAACTAATACCCTTCTCTTCTTTTACAGATAATAAAATCCCAAAGGCATGCAATTGATTTGTGGCTTACCTAGGAATAGAAATAGTACTTAGGACATTAGCCTGGTACTTATTATTTTTTGTTACACTGAAGAAGAGAAATATGTTTGCTTTGTTATGTTCACCCTGTGTTTGAAAATAAAATTTAATATAAGAAATACTTTCTTTCAAAAAGTGTTCAAAATTGAGATTCTTATTCGGAAACCTTGTACTTTATCAGAGGCACAGAGTCATAACAATGAAGTGGGTTAGCAATAAAATTAATAATTGATCAATGAAGAGAAAGCATAATTTGTTCTTGAATCAAGTTTACTTATTTCTCTAACAGGAAAGAGTGTTATAATTTGTTCTGGAGAATTTGAGAATACCTTTGCCCTTCTTTGCTTCTAGCCTTATATTATTATACTACCATTAACATCTCTGGCCAAGGCTCTTTGGAACAAGTAGGATGATTGTTCAAAGTTGATTAAATCAGCTTTTATTTCCTAGATACTTGGAAAGGAATGAGGTTGAGTTACTATCTTAGGTCAGGGTCTGAGACAGGGATTCAAGTGCACATAATTTATTGAGTATGTAATCCCAAGAAACAGGGAGTGAGGGAAGTAAGACAGGAGTTAAACAAATTTATAATTTCAGTTGGAGTGAGAATTCCTCATCAGAATTCCATGGTGAAATCTGGAGGAAAAATTGTACACTTGGACAAAGTGGTGTATTTTACCTCTTGGGTAAGGAAGCTACCATTTAGCTAATGGTAATCCTTCAGAAAAAGGAACAGCTATGGACTATTATAGACCAACACAAATAAAAGCTGAGCATGAGTGCAAAGGCTGGCTTAAGGGAATATAGGCAGGGGACTATCAGCATCCACTATTTTGTCTGGCTTTTGAGTATCTGAAAATAATATTAGATCTTTCATAATATTTCATTGTGTAATTGAGAAAATGTTCACGAATAGTAGTGTATTTCACGAATATATTTATACTTCTAAAAATTGTTTTTAGATGTGATAAAGAAATTTTTGCCAGTGTTTGCCAACTTGTAAAAATATATCACAGTAAGTTAAAGAAATGCTGAATCTCAGATCTTTTGGTGATGTTTTCACCTTTAAAATTTATTTATTTAGCCATTCATTCTATTAAAGGTTGTATTTATTTTATTAACTGACTTACCATTTACTTTCTTTTTTAAAATTATTTCTACTTTTTGTATCTTTAGATAAAAAAATTTTGGCCCTCAGTTATTACTGATGAATGTTCAGAGGATAGGAATCATATTTTATTGTTCATACCTATGAAGGGAAAGAGAGAATTAAGAACATGCATGAATTTACCAGTTAAACACCTAAGATTCTCAAACATTCTAAACCTAATATTACTGTATATGCTTTGGGCTTTTAGAGTTAAACTTAATCTCCATATGACAAATAGAGTCAGTTAGCAAAACTGATTGAGGCTGGTATCCTAGTTTCAGTATGAAGTTCTGATTTTGATTGTGATGCGTTATGTTATTTGGATCTGTTTCTGCTGATAGCGTATAAAATTCAGAATAAAATTTCAAAATTTAAATGTAATGAAGAACTGTCAGTGAGTAAGGAATTACTGGATGAAAACTGAAGGAAAAAGTGGAACCCAGAAATGTAAATGAGCAAAGGAAACATTTGAATTGAAAAACTTTTCCCATACTACCTCAGCTCTCCAAAGGGATCAAGGAAACTCATAAATTTGCAGCTTTTTCCCTTGGAATAATTGAAGTAGTACTCTTTCCAGCTCTTCATAACCTCAAGTGAAAATTTGAAACCAATAGTTATTATTTTAAACATTTGTTTTATATATCTGTTATTAAATTCAGGAATGAAAGAGGAAACATTGCTACCAAACATGTAGAAATAATAAAGATTAAAAAGGAACGCTATAAACAATTGTACACCAACAAATTAGATAATCTAGATGAAATAACTTTCTAGAAACAAAGTAATGAAAGTGACTTAAGAAAAGACAGAAAATCTAAATAGATCTATCCAAGGAATTTAGATTGAATTAGTGATAAAAAAAAAACTTCTCACAAATAAAAGCCCATACCAAAATAGCTTCATAGGAGAATTTTACCAAACATTTGAAAAAGAATTAAAAAAACTTCACAAAATAATCCTAAATTATAGAAGAGGAAGGAACTCATTCCAATCCATTCTATGAGGCCAATATTTCCTAACACCAAAACCAGACAATGCTATCAGAAGAAAACAAACTACTGACCAATACACTTTATAAGTATAGAAGCAAAATCACAACAAAATATTAGCAAACTGAATTCAGAATATTACCAAGTTTGATTCAACATAATGAAAATCAATCAATGTAACATATTATCTTAATAGAATAAAGTACAAAAACGAAATGATCTTCACGATAAATGGTGACTTAAAAAAAAAATCCTACACACTTTTATGATTAAAGCACTGAAAACAATTAGAAATAGAAATAACTTCCTCAACCTGATAAAGGGCATCTATGAAAATCCTACCACTAACATCATGCTTAACGACGAAAGATTAAACTTTCCCCCAAATCAGGAACAAGATAAGAAGGTTCACTCTCAGCACTCTATTCAAAACTGAAGTGAAAGTTTTAGCCAGGACAATTAGGCAAGGAAAAGAAATAAAGACATCCAAATTAAAAAGGAAGAAGTAAAACTGTCTCGATTTGAAGATGACATAATATTTTATATGGTACATCCTAGATACACACATGCACACGCACATACACACAGAATTAGATTTCATAGAGTAGTTCAGCTAGGTTGTAGAACACGAGATCACTACATAAAAGTCAATTTTATTTTTGTACCTTAATAATGAACAATCTGAAAATGTTTGAAAAAACACTAGCAATCAAAAAGGATAAAAGATAAATTTATCAAAGCAAGTGCACTGAAACCTACAACACATCACTGAAAGAAATTAAAGAAAATTTATGTAAATGAAAAGATATCCCACTTTTATGGATTGGAAGATTTAATATTGTTAAGATATCACTGCTGCCCAATTGTATATATGGATTCCACACAATCCATATAAAATTCCAGCTGACTTTTGCGGATCCTAAAATTCATATGAGAAGTCAAGTGACCTATTACAGCCCAAATAATCTTGAAAAATATCAAATAATACATGACCCACATCCCAATTTCAAACTGTACTACAAAGTTACACTAACCAAGACAGTGTGGCACTGGCTAAGTATTGACATATAAATCCATGGAATAAAATTGAAAGTCCAGAAATAAACCCTTATGTTTATGGTAAAAATTTTAAAAATTGACATAGGTGCCAAGAAAATTGAATGAGGAAAAGGATAGTCTTTTTAACAAATTGTGCTGGGACATCTGGATGCAAAAAGAATGAAAGTTTAATTCCCACCTTACTCTAAATACAAAAAAAATTTATAGATAAATTTAACAACTAAAACTATAGACATATTAAAAGAAAACACATATATAAATCTTCCCAATCTGGGGTTAAGCACTAATTCTCGGATAAGACAACAACACACAAGCAAGAAAAGAACAGTAAATAGTTGGAACTTATCAAAATTAAAATTGTTTTGCTAAATATGACACTACTAAGAAAGTGGTGGGGGAAGCCACATCATGGGAGAAATACAAATCAAATACTGTTAAGGAAGTAGTATGCAGAATATATAAAGAAATATAGATGGGTTGTAAACACAACTAAAAGAAGAATGCCCTTCAAGACCTTCCTCTGATATGAAGCTCCAAGTGTCGAATGAAGCGTTACTTGAAAGGAGGACCTTTATATGGCATCTGACAGTGCTTTCCACTAACCAAGATTGGTTTAATATGATCAAATTAATATTTGCTGAATAATATACTAAAAGTGCTTCATGAATAATGTCATCTATGGAGTTTAAAAAGTGAGAAAAAAAGAATATACATATCATGTCTGATAGGAAACAAGAACCACTATGCTATACAATTAATGTATGTCAAATATGGTCCCATATTCATTTTTTCCAAAGTCCATGTGAGAAGAAAACACTTCATGTTGTCAAGTTTGTACTTTGTGGGTTGATATTGCTAACAGAAGTGTTCATATGAACACTCTATCCCTCTCTTCATCTTTATCTTTCCACTTTCTACATCCTTTGTCTTTTTGCTCATATTCTGTTCTTCCTACACCTATAAATACATATGCAACAAAAAAGGGAAGGGAGTATTTATTTCCCCAAATTATATCAACTTAATAAGAACTAAAGAATCATGATGTAAAATAAATCTGGTAAAAATTAAAAAAAAAAAAACGAGTTCAAAATGAGCAAATTATTTGAATAGAGTTTTCTCTAAGGAAAACATACAAATGGCCAGTAAGCTTGTGAAATTTAAATAAAAGGAAAATTCAAGTAAAAAACACAGGCATGGAAGGGGAGAGGCAGTACATGGAAAGGAGGGCCTCTGGAATGTGGAGTTCCAGAGTATGGAGGCTTCTACTTCCTGTACTGAATCCTGATGGACATTCATAAAATCTCAGATATCTTAAGCAATACAACGAAAATAGATAGAGTATGAATACATGACCTTTTTCGCAACAAGTTTGCCTCTAAGTCTACCGTGTGGCTGACAGGGTCTTGGTTCTCTGGCCGGGTGTCAGGCCTGAGTCTCGAAGGTGGAAGAGCTGAGTTCAGGACATTGGTCCACCAGAGACCTTCTGGCCCCATGTAATATCAAATGGCAAAAGCTCTCGCAGAGATCTCCATCTCAATGCTAAGACTCAGCTCCACTCAACGAACAGCAAGCTACAGTGTTGGACACCCTTTGCCAAACAACTAGCAAGACAGGAACACAACCACACCTATTAGCAGAGAGGCTGCTAAAATCATAATAAGTTCACAGACACGCCAAAACACACCACCGGATGTCATCCTGCTCATCAGAAAGACAAGATCCAAACTCATCCACCAGAACACAGGCACCAGTCCCCTCCACCAGGAAGCCTACACAACCCACTGAACCAACCTTAGCCACTGAGGGCAGAAACCAAAAACAACAGGAACTATGAACCTGCACCCTGCGAAAAGGAGATGCCAAACATAATCAGTTAAGTAAATGAGAAGACAGAATAACACACAGAAGATGAAGGAGCAAGGTAAAAACACACCAGACCAAACAAATGAGGAGGAAATAGGCAGTCTACCTGAAAAAAAATTCGGAGTAATGATAGCAAAGATGATCCAAAATCTTGGAAATAGAAGGGAAAAAATAAAAGAAACATTTAACAAGGACCTAGAAGGACTAAAGAGCAAACAACCAATGATGAACAACATAATAAATGAAATTTAAAATTCTCTAGAAGGAATCAATAGCAGAATAACTGAGGCAGAAGAACAGGTAAGTGACCTGGAGGATAAAATAGCAGAAATAACTACCACGGAGCAGAATAAAGAATAAAGAATGAAAAGAATTGAGGACAGTCTCAGAGACATCTGGGACAACATTAAATGCACCAACATTTGAATTATAGGGGTCCCAGAAGAAACAGAGAAAAAAAAGGGACTGAGAAAATATTTGAAGAGATTATAGTTGAAAACTTCCCTAATATGAGAAAGGAAATAGTCAATCAAGTCCAGGAAGCACAGAGAGTCCCATATAGGATAAATCCAAGGAGAAACACGCCAAGACACATGTTAATCAGACTATCAAAAATTAAACTTAAAGAAAAATATTAAAAGCAGCAAGGGAAAAGCAACAAATAACATACAAGGGAATCCCCATGAGGTTAACGGTTGATCATTCAGCAGAAACTCTGCAAGCCAGAAGGGAATGGCAGGACACATTTAAAGTGATGAAAGGGAAAAACCTAAAACCAAGATTTCTCTACACAACACGGATCTCATTCAGATTCAATGGAGAAATTAAAACCTTTACAGATAAGCAGAATTTAAGAGTATTCAACACCACCAAACCAGCTTTAAAAACAAATGTTAAGGAACTCCTCTAGGTAGGAAACAGACCTAGGAAGGAAAAGACCTACAATAACAAACCCAAACAATTAATAAAATGGTAATAGGAACATACATATCGATAACTACCTTAAATGTAAATGGATTAAATGCTCCAACCAAAAGACATTGACTGGCTGAATGGATACAAAAACAAGACCCATATATATGCTGTCTATAAGAGACCCACTTCAGACCTAGGGACACATACAGACTGAAAGTGAGGGGATGGAAAAAGATATTCCATGCAAATGGAAATCAACAGAAAGCTGGAGTAGCAATTCTCATATCAGACAAAATAGACTTGAAAATAAAGACTATTACAAGAGACAAAGAAGGACACTACACAATGATCAAGGGATCAATCCAAGAAGAAGATATAACAATTGTAAATATTTATGCACCCAACATAGGAGCGCCTCAATACATAAGGCAACTGCTAACAGCTATAAAAGGGGAAATTGACAGTAACACAATCATAGTAGGGGACTTTAACACCCCACTTTCACCAATGGACAGATTATCCAAAATGAAAATAAATAAGGAAACACTAGCTTTAAAGATACATTAAAAAAGCTGGACTTAATTGATATTTATAGGACATTCCATCCAGAAACAAGAGAATAAACTTTCTTCTCAAGTGCTCATGGAAAATTCTACAGGATAGATCATGTCTTGGGTCACAAATCCAGCCTTGGTAAATTTAAGAAAATTGAAATCGTATCAAGTATCTTTTCGGATCACAATGCTATAACCAAAGGATCACTGAAGAAATCAAAGAATACCTAGAAACAAATGACAACGAAAACACGATGACCCAAAACCTATGGGATGCAGTAAAAGTATTTCTAAGAGGGAAGTTTATAGCAATACAGTCCTACCTCAAGAAAAAAGAAACATATCAAATAAACAACCTAACCTTACACCTAAAGCAATTAGAGAAAGAAGAACAAAAAAACTCCACAGTTAGCAGAAGGAAAGAAATCATAAAGATCAGATCAGAAATAAATGAAATAGAAATGAAGGAAATGATAGCAAAGATCAACAAAACTAAAAGCTTCTTCTTTGAGAAGATAAACAAAATTGATAAACCATTAGCCAGACTCATCAAGAGAAAAAGGGAGAAGACTCAGATCAATAGAATTAGAAAGGAAAAAGAAGTAACAATTGACACTGCAGAAATACAAAGGATCATGAGACACTAGTACAAGCAACTCTATGCCAATAAAATGGACAACCTGGAAGAAATGGAAAAATTCTTAGAAATGCACAACCTTCCAAAACTGAACCAGGAAGAAATAGAAAATATAAACAGACCAATCACAAGCACTGAAATTGAAACTGTGATTAAAATTTTCCAACAAACAAAATCCCAGGACCAGATGGCTTCATAGGCGAATTCTATCAAACATTTAGAGAAGAGCTAACACCTATCCTTCTCAAACTCTTCCAAAATATAGCAGAGGGAAGAACACTCTCAAACTCATTCTATGAGGCCACCATCACCCTGATACCAAAAACGGACAAAGGTGTCACAAAAGAAAGAAAACTACAGGCCAATATCACAGATGAACATAGATGCAAAAGTCCTCAATGAAATACTAGCAAACAGAATCCAAGAGTACATTAAAAGGATCATACACAATGATCAACTGGGGTTTATCTCAGGAATGCAAGGATTCTTCAATATATGCAAATCAATCAATGTGATAAACCATATTAAGAAACTGATGGAGAAAAACCATATGATCATTTAAATCAATGCAGAAAAACTTTTGACAAAATTCATCACCCATTTATAATAAACACCCTCAGAAAACAGGCATAGAGGGAACTTACCTCAACATAATAAAGGCCATATATGACAAACCCACAGCCAACATCATTCTCAGTGATGAAAAACTGAAACCATTTCCACTAAGATCAGGAACAAGACAAGGTTGCCCACTCTCACCACTACCATTCAACATAGTTTTGGAAGTTTTAGCCACAGCAATCAGAGAAGAAAAAGAAATAAAAGGAATCCATATCAGAAAAGAAGAAGTAAAACTGTCACTGTTTGCAGATGACATGATACTATACATAGAGAATCCTAAATATGCTACCAGAAAACTACTAGAGCTAATCAATGAATCTGGTAAAGTAGCAGGATACAAAATTAATGCACAGAAATCCCTTGCATTGTTATACACTAATGATGAAAAATCTGAAAGAGAAATTAAGGAAACTCTCTCATTTACCTTTGTAATGAAAAGAATAAAATACCTAGGAATAAACCTACCTAAGGAGACAAAAGACCTGTATACAGAAAATTATAAGACACTGATGAAAGAAATTAAAGATGATACAAACAGATGGAGAGCTATACCATGTTCTTAGATTGGAAGAATCAACATTGTGTAAATGACTATACTACCCAAAGCAATCTACAGATTCAATGCAATCCCTATCAAACTACCAATGGCATTTTTCACACAACTAGAACAAAAAATCTCTCAATTTGTATGGAAACACAAAAGACCCCAAAAAGCCAAAGCAATCTTGAGAAAGAAAAACGGAGCTGGAGGAATCAGGCTCCCTGACTTCAGACTACACTATAAAGTTACAGTAATCAATACAGTATGATACTGGCACAAAAGCAGAAATATAGATCAATGGAACAGGATAGAAAGCCCAGAGGTAAACCCATGCACATATGGTCACCTTATCTTTGATAAAGGAGGCAAGAATATATAATGGAGAAAAGACAGCCTCTTCAATAGATGGTGCTGGAAAACCTGGACTGCTACATGTAAAAGAATGAAATTAGAACACTTCTTAACATCATACACAAAAATAAACTCAAAATGGATTAAAGCCCTAAATGTAAGGCAGACACTAAAAAACTCTTAGAGGAAAACAGTCAGAACACTCTATGACATAAATCACAACAAGATTTTTTTTGACCCACCTCCTAGAGAAATGGAAATAAAAACAAAAATAAACAAATGGGACATAATGAAACTTAAAAGCTTTTGTTCAGCAAATGAAACCATAAACAAGACAAAAAGACAGCCCTCAGAATGGGAGAAAATATTTGCAAACAAAGCAACTGACAACGGATTAATCTCCAAAATATACAAGCAGCTCATGCAGCTCAATATCCAAAAACCAAACAACCCAATCCAAAAATGGGCAGAAAACCTAAATAGACATTTCTCCAAAGAAGATATACAGATTGCCAACAAACACATGAAAGAATGCTCAACATCACTAATCATTAGAGAAATGTAAATCAAAACTACAATGAGGCATCACCTCACAGTGGTCAGAATGGCCATCATCAAAAAATCTACAAACAATAAATGCTGGAGAGGGTGTAGAGAAAAGGGAACCCTCTTGCACTGTTGCTGGGAATGTAAATTGATACAGCCACTATGGAGAACAGTTTGGAAGTTCCTTAAAAAGCTAAAATTAAAACTACCTTATGACCCAGCAATCCCACTACTGGGCATATACCCTGAAAAAAACATAATTCAAAAGGAGTCATGTACCACAATGTTCATTGCAGCTCTACTTACAATAGCCAGGACATGGAAGCAACCTAAGTGTCCATCGACAAATGAATGGCTAAAGAAGATGTGGCACATATATACAGTGGAATATTAGCCATAAAAAGAAACGAAATGGAGTTATTTGTAGTGAGGTGGATGGATGTAGAGACTGTCATACAGAGTGAAGTCAGAAAGAGAAAAACAAATACTGTATGCTAACACACATATATGGGATCTAAAAAAAAAAACAAATGGTTCTGAAGAACCTAGGGGCAGGACAGGAATAAAGTCACAGATGTAGAGGATGGACTTGAGGACACAGTGGGAGGAGGGGTAATCTGTGATGAAGTGAGAGAGTGGCATGGACATATATACACTACCAAACGTAAAATAGATAGCTAATGGGAAGAAGCCAGATAGCACACGGAGATCAGCTCTATGCTTTGTGTCCACCTAGAGGGGTGGGATAGAGAGGGTGGGAGGGAGACTCAAGAGGGAGGAGATATGGGGATATATGTATATGTATATGTATAGCTGATTCACTTTGTTATACAGAAGAAACTAGCACAACGTTGTAAAGCAATTATACTCCAATAATGATGTTAAAAGAATAATAATAATAATAAAAATAAAACAAATTAAATAAATAAATTAATAAATAAAAACCACAATGAGGTACCAGTAATACCCATTTGGATGGCAAAATTAAAAAAGTCAAAGATGGACAATAAAAAGTGTTGGTGAGCATGTGGAGAACCATAATCTTCATACATTGATGGTGGGGATGTAAAATGACAGCTTATTTGAAAGACAGTTGGGCAGTTACTTTAAAAGTTAGACATGGAGTTCAGCACATCCCCTTCTAGGTGTATACTGATAAGAAATGAAAGCATATGTCCTTGAATAATTTATACATAAATGACCATAGAACATTATTCACAATAGCCAAAGACTGGAAACAATCCGAATGTCTATCATTCAATGAATGGATAAGCAAAAATATGTTATATCCAAATAATAGAATATTATTCAGTTATAAAATGAATAAAGTACTTTTACATGCTACAACATGGGTAGATATTGAAAAAATTAGATGAATGAAGCCAGATATAAAAGACCATATATTGTATGATTGCATTTATAATGATATCTCCAGAAAAGGCAAATTCATTAAGACATTAAGTAGGTTAGTTGTTACCAGTGGCTGGGGTAAGAGGAGAAGAGAGACTGATTACTAATGGTTATGGGGGTTCTTTCTGGTTAATAAAATGTCTTGAAATTAGATAGTGGTGATTATTACTCATCTCTATTAATATAAAAATTACTGAATTATGCCCTTTAAATGGGTGAATTGTATATTATTTGAATTGTATGATATTTGAATTACATCTCAACTAAATGTATATAAATCAATATTTATTAATACATATACATGTATATGTATATATATCAGCCCTCCTGGGTTGTAATGAGCAGAAAATTAACAGACAAATGTAAAATATCTGTTCTAGTACTTGGTTAACAGAAAGTGCTTAATAAACTGTAACTATGTTTAGTTGTCTTCTTTAAAAAATTAAATAATAAATATACAAGCAACTCAATAAAAAAATAAGCAAATAATTTAAAGTTACTTCACCAAAGAAGTTAACAATGTGGATGGCAAATAAGCACATGAAACTATAACCAACATTATTCTTTAATATATAAATGCAAGTTAAAAATGAAATATTTATTTGAATGACTATAATTAAAGAGTCTGACCA
Organism: Balaenoptera ricei; assembly: GCF_028023285.1. NCBI lineage: Eukaryota > Metazoa > Chordata > Mammalia > Artiodactyla > Balaenopteridae > Balaenoptera > Balaenoptera ricei. The sequence goes on from NC_082639.1 coordinate 92,022,585, forward strand.
TACCAAGTATTGATAAGAATGTGAAGCAACTGTAAATCTCATTTACTGTTAGTGGAAATATAAAATGGGATAACTACTTTGAAAAAAATGTTTTAGAATTGTTTATATAGTTAAGGATTCACCTATTATATGACATCTATTTTACTTGTATGTATTTATTCAGTAAAGTTAAAGCATATATAAATGATAAAGTTTGTACACAAATATTCATAGGAGCATTATTTTTAAGAGAAAAAACCTGGAAACTATCCAAATATGCATCAACAACTGAATACATTTTTGTATATTTATATGATAGAATGTTTTATAGTAATAAAATGGAAAGAACAGTGGATAAACACAATAATATGGATGAATGTCAATATGCTTAGGGAAAGAAGCCAAACAAAAAAGAGTATGTAGGGCTTCCCTGGTGGCGCAGTGGTTGAGAGTCTGCCTGCCAATGCAGGGGACACGGGTTCGAGCCCTGGTCTGGGAGGATCTCACATGCCACAGAGCAACTGGGCCCGTGAGCCACAACTACTGAGCCTGCGCGTCTGGAGCCGTGCTCCGCAATGAGAGGCCACGACAGTGAGAGGCCCACGCACCGCGATGAAGAGTGGCCCCCGCTCACCGCAACTGGAGAAAGCCCTCACACAGAAACGAAGACCCAACACAGCCAAAAATAAATAAATAAATAAATAAATTTATTTAAAAAAAAAAAGAGTATGTATTTGTGAGAAAAGGATTAACACAGCAGGTCTTGTTGCTTAGCCCTTCATGTCCTCAAGAGTACCTGGACCCAAGATTGACTTTGGTGAACCTCAGGGAATCTAGACCTCAGCACGTCTTTTATGTTAATGATTGATGAGTTTGTTGTGCACATATGAAGCAAAGGACCATGCTGTACCAGCTTGTCAGGACTGTTTACATTGTTGATATTTAATTGGTTTCACTGTTGTGGTTCTGAGCTTCAGTTTTATAAAAGCCTTGGACCCTGACTCTCAGGTGCACTTCTCTGGGGAAGGATACTGCACACATATCCCTTTAATTCACAGCCAAAGAGAAAAGCACACATTTTGAGATTCCAGAGGGAAAAGAATGTGGAAGCCTGTGTATGGCTTCCTTGCTCATCACCTAATTCATTCATTTTTCCTGTGGCTCTGGCTTTGTGTCCTTTTGCTATGTAAATTTTAACTCTGAGTTTAGTCAACTATTGAGATGTGTACTTCCTGATACAAATTGGCATATTTGAGGGTAGTCTTAAAATCTCCAAAGTTGTAGGATTATATTCTTGTAAAATTCTAGAAAACACAGAAAGCAGATCAGTCATGGGAATAGGAGAGGCTTGAGGGGGTAATTACAAAGGTAAGTAAAAAAAGTTTTGGGGATAATGGCTATGTTCATAATCTTGCTTTTGGTGATGACCTCACAGGTGTACAGGTATGTCAAAATATCAAAGTATATACTAAATAACTGTTATGTGTTGTATATAACAACCACCTTTAATAACTTCTGTATAGTCCATACATAATTTTCTCTGGAATTTCTGTGCAAACTTAATTGTATTTTAAATGCATGTGTATTGTGCATAATACAATGTAAACATTTATAAATGCAGACATAGTCATCTCCACTTAACTTTACTATTGTCATCGATACATTAAGACCCAAACACTCGACTTTCTATCAATCCTGCCACTTGTTCACAGAAAATTGAATTTGCTACAATAGTATTGTTCAAAACTTAAGATTTTTCTCACTTCTATGTTCCTGTAAGTGGTCATAATATTGTGAAGTACATAAAATAGTTAAAACTGATTTCTTAGATTTATTTATCTTTTGTTTTATAAAACATAATAAAAAATAAGCAAAAAAACTACAAAGTAGAAATAAGTGGATATACCTTAAAATGATCATAACATGGGACTTTTCCTTAATAACATTTTTTTTCTGTTGATGGCCTTATATGACATACTAACTGAGTCATAAGTAAATTGAGAGGGAGACTTAAGGAAGAAAATTGTGACTAAATTTAAATTTGCTCATAATTAATATCTATCCTCATTATTCCATTTCATGTAGTTTTTCTGATGAAAATCTTATTACCACACTAGGAATTAACATTTCAATCTATACATTCATAGTTTTCAAAATAGGTTTTTCTATATGAATTATCTTTTAATTTGACAAGTTGACTTTTTAATTTATTTTATTTATTTATTTTTGGCTGCATTGGGTTTTCGTTGCTGCATGTGGGCTTTCTCTAGTTGCAGCGAGGGGGGGAGGCCACTCTTCGTCACAGTGCACAGGCCTCTCACTGCAGCGGCCTCTCCTGTTGTGGAGCATGGGCTCTGGGCACGCAGGCTTCAGCAGTTGTGGCACGCGGGCTCCAGAGCACAGGCTCAGTAGTTGTGATGCATGGGCCCAATTGCTCCATGGCATGTGGGATCCTCCCGGACCCGGGCCCGAACCCATGTCCCCTGCATTGGCAGGCGGACTCTCAACCACTGAGCCACCAGGGAAGCCTGACAAGTTGACATTTTAAGAAGAAAAAAAAACCCAATGCTGTTTTTCAGTTTCCAACTAGTTCTTATTAAAAATGCATGTCAGATAGATCATCCACACAGAAAATCAATAAGGAAACATAGACCTTAAATGACACGTTAGAGCAGATAGACTTAATTGGTATTTACAGAGCATTCCATCGGAAAGCTGCAGCATACACATACTTTTCAAGTGCACCTGGAACATTCTCCAGGATAGATCACAGGCTAAGCCACAAAGCAAGCCTCGGAAAATTTAACAAAACTGAAATCACATCAAGCATCTTTTCAGATGACAACTCTATGAGGTTAGAAGTCAACTACAAGAAAAAAACTGCAAAAAACACAAAGATGTAGCCAAACTATATGCTACTAAACAACCAATGGATCACTGAATAAATCAAAGAGGAAATCAAAAAATACCTAGAGACAAATAAAAGTGAAAATACGATGACCCAAAACCAATGGGATGCTGCAAAAGCAGTTTTAAGAGGAAAGTTTATTGTGATACAAACTTACCTCAAGAAACAAAAAAAATCTCAAATACACCACCTTATGCCCAAAGCAACTAGAGAAAAAAGAACAAACAAAACCCAAAGTTAGTAGAAGGAATGAAATCATAAAGATCAGAGCAGAAATAAATGAAATAGAGACAACAAAAAATCAGTGAAACTATAATCTGGTTCTTTGAAAAGATAAAAAAAATTTGATAAACCTTTAGCCAGACTCATCAAGAAAAAAAGGGAGAAGGCCCAAATCAATAAAATCAGAAATGAGGGCTTCCTTGTTGGTGCAGTGGTTAAGAATCCACCTGTCAATGCAGGGGCACAGGTTGGATCCCTGGTCCGGGAATATTCCATGTGCTGCGGAGCAACTAAGTCCGTACACCACAACTACTGAGCCTTCACTCTAGAGCCCACGAGCCACAACTACTGAAGCCCACGCACCTAAAGCCCTAGCCCATGCTCTGCAACAAGAGAAGCCACCGCAATGAGAAGCCCGTGCACCACAATGAAGAGTAGTCCTGGCTTGCCGCAACTAGAGAAAGCCCACACACAGCAACAAAAACTCAATGCAGCCAAAAATAAATAAATAACATAAATAAATTTTTAAAAAAAGAAATGAAAAAGGAGGAGTTAGAACCAACACCACTGAAATACAAAGGATCATAAGAAACTACTACAAACAACTATATGCCAATAAAATGGACAACGTAAAAGAAATGCACAAATTCTTAGAAAAATACAATCTCCCAAGACTGAACCAGCAAGAAATAGAAAATATGAACAGGCAAATTACCAGTATTCTAATTGAAATAGTAATTTAAAAATTTCCAACAAACAAAAGTCAGTACCAGAAAGTTTCACAGACGAATTCTATCAAACATTTAGAGAAGAGTTAACACATATCCTTCTAAAACTATTTCAAAAAATTGCAGAGGAAGGAACACTTCTGAACTCATTCTATGAGGCCATCATTGATCTGATGCCAAAGCCAAAGACACCACAATAAAAAGAAAATTATAGGCCAAGATCACTGATAAACATAGACACAAAAATCCTCAACAAAATACTAGCAAACTGAATCCACCAATACATTAAGAGGATCATACACCACGATCAAGTGGGATTTATCCCAGGGATGCAAGGCTTTTTCAATATCAACAAATCAATCAATGTGATACACAACATTAACAAATTGAAGAACAAAAACCATATGATCATCTCAATAGATGTAGAAAAAGCTTTTGATGAAATTCAACATCCAATTATGATAAAAACTCTCCAGAAAGTGGGCATTGAGGGAACATACCTCAACATGATAAAGGTCACATATGACAAACCCACAGCTAACATCATACTTAACGGTGGAAAGCTGAAAGCATTTCCTCTAAGATAAGGATCAAGACAAGTGTGCCCACTCTCACCATTTTTATTCAACATAGTTTTGGAATTCCTAGCCACAGCTATCATTGAAGAAAAACAAATAAAAGGAATCCAAATTGGAAAGGAAGAGTTAAAACTGTCACTGTTCACAGACGACATGATGCTATACATAGGAAATCCTAAAGACACTACCAGAAAACTACTAGAGTACATCAATGATTTCGGTAAAATTGCTGGATACAAAATTAATATACAGAAATCTGTTGCATTTCTATATGCTAATAATGAAATATCAGAAAGAGAAATTAAGGAAACAATCCTATTTACCACTGCATCAAAAAGGATAAAATACCTAGGAATAAACCTACCTAAGGAGGCAAAAGACCCGCACTCTGAAAATTATGACACTGATGAAAGAAATTGAAGATGACACAAACAGATAGAAATATATACTGCATTCTTGGACTGAAAGAATGAATATTGTCAAAATGACCACAGTATCCAAGGCATTACAGAGTCAGTGCAATCTCTGTCAAATTACCAATGCAATTTTTCACAGAACTTGAATAAAAAATTTAAAAATTTGTATGGAAACACAAAAGACTCCTAAAAGAGAAAACAATTTTGAGAAAGAAGAACAGAGCTGGAGGAATCAGGCTCTCTGACTTTAGACTATACTACAAAGCTACAGTAATCAAAACAGTATGGTACTGGCACAAAGATAGACATATAGGTCAATGGAACAGGATAGAAAGCCTAGAAATAAACCCACACATGTATGATCAATTAATCTACAACAAAGGAGGCCATAATATGAATGGAGAAAAGGCAGTCTCTTCACTAAGAGAAAACTGTACAACTGCATGTAGAAGAATGAAATTAGGACATTCTCTAACACAAGACACAAAAATAAACTCAAAATGGATTAAAGACCTAAATGTAAGACTGACCAGATATTATAAAACTCCTAGAGGAAAACACAGGCAGAACAGTCTTTGACATAAATCACAGCAATATTTTTTTGGATCCATCTACTAAAGTAATGGAAATAAAAATAAAAATAAACAAATGGAACCTAATTAAACTTAAAAGCATTTGCACAGCAAAGAAAACCATAAAAAACCAAAAAGACAGCCTAAGGAAAAGGAGAAAATATTTGCAAATGAAACTGTCAAGGGATTAATTTCCAAAATATACAAACAACTCATACAGCTTAATATATAAAAAAAAAAAAAACCCAAACAACCTAATAAAAAATGGGCAGAAGACCTAAATAGACATTTCTCCAAAGAAGATACACACATGGCCAACAGGTACATGAAAAGATGCTCAACATCGCTAATTGTTAGAGAAATGCAAATCAAAATTACAATGAGGTATCACCTCACACCAGTTAGGATGGCCATCATAAAAAGTCTACAAATAATAAATGCTGGAGACAGTGTGGAGAAAAAGGAACCCTTGTACTCTATTGGTGGGAATGTAAATTGGTGCAGCTACTCTGGAAAATGGTATGGAGGTTCCTTAAGAACCAAAAATAGAATTACCATATGATCCTGCAATCCCACTCCTGGGCATACAACCAAAGAAAAACATAATTCAAAAAGATACCTCCACCAAAATGTTCATTGCAGCTCTATTTACAATAGCCAAGATACAGAAGCAACCTAAATGTCCAGGTGAATGGATAAAGAAGATATGATATATATACATAAAATGGAATATCACTCAGCCATAAAAAAGAATGAAATAATGCCATTTGTGGCAACAAGGATAGACCTAAAGATATCATATTAAGTCAAGTAAGTCAAAGAAAGAAAAATATCATATGATATCACTTATAGGTGGAATCTAAAAAAATAACTGATACAACTGAACTTATTTATAAAACAGAACTAGACTCAGAGACATATAAAACAAACTTATGGTTACCAAAAGGGACAGTAGGATGAGGGGAGAAATAAATTAGAATTTGGGATTAACATATAAACACTACTATATATAAAATAAACAACAAGGACCTACTGAATAGCATAGGAAACTATATTCAATATCTTGTAACAACCTACAATGGAAAAGAATCTGAATCACTATGCTGTACATCTGAAGCTAACACAACATTATAAATTAACTATACTTCAATTTAAAAAATGGTTTAAAAAGATCCATGTCTACATCTCAAATATCGTCTAAAAATTATTTTAAATTACTCTCATTTTGATACTTCATTATTTTGAAACCTATATTTATTGCTACACATAAAAGTATTCAATCATACCTGTAGGAAAATTTCACAATTCCAAGAAACTACAACAATGATAGACTCAGATGATCATTAATCTGTGACAATTCAAAATCCTAGTTGCTATCATCAATCAATAAAACAAAGTCAATGCCATCAAGGTAGAGCTGCAATTAGCTTACTTATTTTTAACTCCCTCTGGCCAGCATGATCTCAACTTGGGAGATCTAGTTGAAGGAATATTATGTTTTCATGAAGTTATATCTCTAGTTCGGCCATCCAAAAATATGACTTTTGTTGATAATTTAAATGTTTGAGCATGTTTACCTAAAACAAATAGACTGGCAATTATTTCTTCAGCAAAAAAATGTGTTTTCTTTTCTCAGAATCAGCAAAGAATTGCAATTTTGGGGGGTCATTAACTATGGTGAGCCAAGTGCAAGTGTCCAGCAGAAATAAAGAGAAGAACTCTTACAGAGCGGAGAGGGAATTTGGGAGGGCTACAGTAAACAAAGAGTCCATGGTTTTTCACTGGGTTGTGACAGTCTCTCATTGGCTGACTCTTGCCGGGAAATTGAAATTTCTGTTAGTTAATTTTTTACAAGCACTTGTAGGATTAACTAAACGTCTTCAGTAACTCAAGTACATTTAGGATGCTATTATCAAATTACTGTCCCAAGTCATTTACGTTTCACTGAAAATATAATTTAGAACATAGCTTTATTTCTAATTAATGCCATTCTTTCTCATAATAATGCATGCTTATAATTTTAAATTTAATTTTATACCTAACATGAAACAGTATTGAACAATATCAAGGGAATTTAAGGCAATATATATTTCATTATTGAAGATATTTAGAAATACTAATAATAGATAAAATAGACTGATTAACAGAAACATTAATGTTTCATGAATCCAAATTAATTTCCATCTGTTTTATAGATATTTGGGTTTAGATTCATTGGATGACATAACATTAGAAATTATTAACAACTATTTTTGAAAGTTTATTTTTGCTTTATCTTATAAACTTGTTTCTAGAATATTGTACTTGGATAAAATACAAAAAACTTGAGAAACTAATGAAAGATAACTTTATAATTGCTAAAATTAGCAACTTTATAATAGCGAATATATTATATATTCAGTATTATGTAATATATATTAAATATTATATGTATACATTTTAAAATTTATATATATATGATTGGTTTCTTTTTTAATGCCTTGGAATGTTACAAACTTATATCACTTAAAATTTTAAAAAGCAGTATAATGAATCTCCACATAACCATAAAACAGCTTAAGCAGCAAACGTTTCAAATATAGTTTAAGTCTTTTTGTACACATTCCCAATTTTATTCTCGTCTCTCATCTTCGGAGTGAAATAGTATCCTTAATTAGTGGTTTATAGTCCAGATTCACTTATCGGTACTTTTATTGATATATAGAGATGTTTGGCATATTTTAAGTCTTTATAACAATTGGTGACATAATGTATGTGTTTCCTGTCAGATTTTTTCCAAAATATGCTTGTGCAATTCATCCTTGTTACTTAAACTCTAGATTGAGATTACAAAAACACTGCTAAAAATTCTTAGGTATACATCCTGTGCAATATATAAATAATTTTTACCAATTCATTTGGTAGAAAAAATTAAACTATAAATTGATTCTAGATCTAGAAATAAAACTTGAGTCTATATAAATCCTGGAAGTAAAAAATATTGTGATCTTAGATTAGGCAAGGATTCTACAGATACAACTTCAAAAGTACAGTCCACAGAAGGAAAACAAGAAAAAGATAAATTAGACTCCTAATATAAAAGCATTTGCTATTTAAAAGACACTCTTCAGGGAATGAAACTACAAGTCTCATATTTGGAGAGAATACTTAGAAATGAAGTATCTGCTAAGTGATTATATCTAGGATATAAAAATAACTCTCTAACTCAATAACTGGAATATAAACATCCCAGTAAAAAGTGGGCAAAATATTTGGATAGATAAATCAACAAAGAAGATATACAGATAGCAAATAATCACATGAAGAAATTCTCAATATTATTGATTTTCAGAAAATTTTAAAATAAAACCACAATGAAATATTACTACATACCAATTAGAATAATTAAAATCAAATTTTTAAAAATCTGACAATACCAGCTGCTGGTGAGAATGCTGGAAGGGTGTAGAACAGTATTGCAACTCTGATACGGTATTGGTGGGAATGTGAAATACTTCATCCAATTTGGAAATCCTTTGATAGTGCCTCATATAGTAAAACATATTTATCACGACTCAGCAATCCTATTCACTTCTCTAAGTGAAATGAAAAATTATATTCACACAGGACCTGCATGATAACATTTATAGCATATTATTCATAATTGCTCTCCGGTGGATTGATAAACAAATTGTCTGTTATCCATAAAATGGAATACTACTCACCAATAAAATAAAATACAAACTCTTGAGACAAGCAACAACTTGGCTGAATAACAAATAATATACTATTAATGGAAAGAAGGCAGACTCAAAAGTTCACATACTGCATGATTCGATTTATATGAATTTTTGGAAAAGGCAAAACTATATGGCCTCTCCCATTTTTTGATTTGGTGAATAAAATGCATATTATCTCTTTCCAATTAGGCAACTGTGAAGAGGGTTTTTAATACAAAGAAATAATGCTCTAAAACAATAAAAATTTCTAAATAATAAAGCTTTTATTGAGAATCTAGAGAAGATTGTCTCTCTTCTCAAAAAATTTACATATATATTGTTATCAATATATAATTTGTAACCACTGACTCCCAGATTTAGCCCTCTTAAATTAGAAGCCTATGCTATCCTTCATACCAGTTCTAAAATGAAATATGAAGCATTCATTTGGCGATGCCATAGAGGCTAGACCACTTTATTAACCAATGTTTATGACGTTGTTACTTGGTACTTGTTACTATACTAGGAATAAAGCATTGATTTACATGGAGTTATAAACAAGTAAAAGTTTTGGCCAGCATTCCTAGAGACAGTTTGATTGTCTTTTCCAGAAATTATATTGGCATTTCTATTGCTAAAACACTAAGCACTGGTTTCCAGGTGTCACTCTAAATAGAAATGAATTCCTCCTGCCAGAAAGGGTTTTACAGCCTCCTTCTTCAGTGTGTTAGTTTATGAATTTGGAGCTGACTTACTTTCCAGAGACAATGCAGCCCATGTGGTAAGTTCAGAGGGAAAGAGAGCTGTAATATCTCAAAGTCATAGCTATCATCCTGAAGAAAATATTGGAGAAAGGAAAGCTTCTCATAGAAATCAATTTTTAGCTTTTTAATTCATGATAAAACTTCGTAAGAGTAGTAGAAGATCCCTATGGAAAGCCATTGGTACAGTGGCTAGTACTGGGTGATACAGATTCTGGTAAAAACACAAATGTATTATTCCATCTCCATGTAGTAAAGAGTATACTTGTACAATGTTTTGTACTTGTATTTCAAGATATTAAAACAGTGAAGTTAAAACTGTAAAAAAAAAAAATTAATCTTTGAGCACATGCATGTACAAAGACTAAGACTCATAATCAATGTCCCCAGGTAGGAAGCAGATACCACAACATAGAGCAGAACTAGTAGAAATAGAAAAAAAAAAAAATGGAAAGGATACATATGTGTGTGTGTGAATTTACCTAGAGCTATGTTTTTATTTTTCTATGGAGATTGTCACATTATTTCTCAAGGGGGAAACCAGAAACTTCTATTAGAGAACAAACTCTATACTCTAAAATGTACAAATGTCATGGACAGCAAATAATTTTATTTCCTTAACAAGTCTCAAGCTTAAAAATCTCACTCTAGATATTGCCACCTCTCTGAGCCCAGCAGATCCAAATTATTAAATTGATAGTGCCTTGAATAAGAAAAATCAGGTAAATAATTTCCATTTTCTATTTTAACAGGATTTTTTATTAGTGTAATAACTAGTGTTCTGAAAGCACACACACACAAAATGGAATATCTTGGCAACTGTCCCAGAGAAAGGGACTTTAAATTGCTCTTACATCTGTTTTATCATGATATATTTCAGCCAAATAAAAATGCTGTATGTCAAATGTTGATGCATTTCAAAGCATTTTACAAAAAGAAAAAAAAAGGGGAGAGCTAAATAGATGGTATATCCTGGCTCATTTTCAACACAAATGCAATAAACAAGATATGTGAGCAATAATATCACCATCACTCGTATGGCAAAGTTGGAGATTTTTTAAAGGGGGCTTGACTTTTGAACAATTTTAATAGGTTTCCTCGGAGCTTTAATTAGCTAGCGATCCAAGTAGTAGCTGACAGCTAGCAGAATCTCTTTTCTTGAGTTAAAGTCAAACTAATTAAATTCTAAAAGGAAAACATTTTCTTTCTAACATATTTAATCGGTCATCCTTGCCTTGCAAAAAAAGAGAAAAATAAAATACAAAGTCTTTTGACCTGACAATAGTATAGACAGGAAAATTTGTAGCTGTGAAACAATGATGAATCAATTTTTCAACAAAGAAATTTTGAATTTTCCAGCCAACCACCATAAAGCATATAAAATTTTGCTTAAAAAGAATCCATTTTAGGTCAAGAATAGCTCAAGGAGTTCAACAGGTTTTTGTTGTTGTTAAAATTCTAGCATAATATTGGTATTTTTGCTGGATATTTTCTGCACATATAAATGAAATATATATCATATATAATATAATTATCAATATGTTCTTAAGCATTAAACTTTACTACACATGTGAACATCAAATTTTCTGTAATTCTTTTAAAATACCATATCAAAGATGATGCATCACATTCATATTAGTTATAATATTCATGGAATATAACAAAGATTCAATAAAATTATATATAGCTGTCTCATGAGTCCAAGTAAAACTTCCTTAAACTATGAAATTCAAATTTTCTCAACTAATTGCTTTAAAGAATCACTTATTTATAAAAAGGAAATTCTATATTATTTAATACTTATAGTTATACAGATAAAGATCCACTATTAAAATTGAAAAATATTATCTTGCTATGAGGTATCTTTAGCAATCATTTTCTTCATATATATATGTTTGTTTGTTTGTTTTTAGAGAGAAATGCCAATGTTCTTGTGGAATTCTGCTGTTCTACACTGCTGAGTGGGAAGCAGGATATGGGACCACACTGCTATAGCCACAGTTACACCAAGAAAACTTGCTTTTTCATAAATTAAGATTTGTAGTTCAGACAGTCTAATTGTAAACTTGAACTAGAAATTGATATCAGTATAAAACTAGAGCTATGAAAGTCACATTGGGCTATTGCAAGGGAAAACAAAATCAATAACAGCAAAGTGATGTGCATAGGAATAGAAGAATTATACAGGCATATGAATCAAATAGAAATTAGAGAGTGGTGGTGAGGTGAGAGATTAAAGAGTAACATTTTAATCACTATTTTTTCCAATTCTTTAGGACTGTTACTACCTTCCCTTTCTTTTTCTCTTGTTTTTTGGGGGCTCTTATTCAGTACCCTATCTATCATCTATCTATCTATCATCTAATTATATATATCTCAGTTTTTATATCCTTCTAATTTCTGCTCTGTTCAGAAAAAAATTTAGGGACACATATAGACAATGTTTTTATTGTTTCCACTCTAGTCAGACTATTTGGTCTCTTAAATATGGTCAATAATCTTGAGTATTTGAAAATAAATAACCACTGGGTACTACCATATACCAGGAATTGATTTCTAAAAAACTGGAAATACAATGGCAAATAAGACATTCTCTGCCTTTCTCAGTTTGGAGTCCCCTGATAGTAGTGCCTAATACAATGAGTGGGATGTAGGTAGTTTATTTGCAAGATGATTTCAAAGATAGAGTAGGAAGTAGTCAGAGTGACACAGCTAATAAAGAAAAGCAAAATTAATGATACACTATTGAAATATTTGCTTTAAATAGTTGGGGCTAAATTTTTTGAGGATCTTAAATATATAGAATCATTTCCACACTGTCTTTCCAAAAGACAGAAGGCTAGGACATTCATCCACCAGCTCCTTTTACCCATTAATTGAGGGTTAACTCCAACAGTGTTATTTTCCCTCATCAATTTTGGGCTTCTCTTGGGTGAGCTTGTATCCTGTGGTTCTGGAGAAGGTGCTGAGGAAAAAATTGTAAAAGTCCACAGTATTCATTTTAGTTTGGAAGAAACTGACATTCCAGGACCAGCTGCCACTTACAGCTAAAATCATGGTAAGCTGAAAGGATGTGATAGGTACAGCAAAAATGCCTGCCACAATCTATGCTTCCATCAATAAATCTCTGCCATATGGGCTTTAAGTTGTAGGAATCTCTCAAAGACAAGCTTAACTATTGTGGTTATTGGAACAAACTACTACAATCCCTATTATTGCAATTTATTCAAAGCCCTAATTGATACTCATCATCCCTTTCTTGGATTTTGTTTAATTTTTTCAGTACCTCAACTGCACTAAGCTGTACAGTCCAAGCTCTTAGTTACCTTGTCCATGCCAGCTCATCGTTATCATCAGGCAAAGAATAACAGAGAAATCTTGATGAATTCACTGAATTTTTAACCTACTCATCCTGGTCCCCATTGTGTTGCAGCAACACTAGCTCCACACATTCAATTAACTCTTTCAGCAGAGTAATTCCTTTCTTGGTCTGCTGGTCCCTAAGTGCCAGGTAGTAGTTAATCAGTTAGGTAATAGCTTCAGGTTCACTGGAACTTCCTGTGTCCTTACAGGCTTCCCTGAAAAATACAGTCTCTCTCAGGATCTTTAATCCAATGAGACCCATGATTTGGCAAATGAGAAGCACAAATAATAAGTTTGTTCACTGGGAGAGAGTGATGATGCAAGGAGATAATCCTGTTTCTGCCCATTTTCCCCAAACCTGTGTATTATAGTATTAGAAACACATCATATATTTGTTGTTTATTCATGTATAAACTGCATTGTGAGGACTGCAGTCCAATCTCACAGAGTGTGTCATACCTAAACTGGAGCTTTACTTGGGTCTTTAATAGGTTATTTCACTATTTTATTAGAATGAGTGCTTCTGAATGAGGATGTACAAAATAATTGGATCCTGTGATCATGCACAGTTTTGCATCTCCTTCATCATGAGATGTCTCCCTTGTTGGTGATTTTATCATATGGTATCCCATGAATGTAAGTCAGGAATTCTCTAAGCCAGTGAATTTATAATTTGCAGAGAAATTATAGGCAGAGAACTATATCTAGAGCAAGTGTCAATTCCAATAAAGATGAATCACTGAATCCTCCAGGATTGAAGGAGACAGATGTAATTAACTTTCCACTAAACCACAGGCTGTTTTTTTGACAAGATGGTATCATATGAAGGAATTGGCATCATTCATTGCTACTGGCCAGATGAACACTCAACAGCAGCAGTAGTTAAATCAGTCTTGGTGTCAGAGAAGCCATTCTGTTGAACACTTACATGGCCTCTATCCTTGCTACCATGCTACTCCATTTGCAGCCCCTTGCAAAACATCAGCATATCTAAGAATAGAGGTTAACTGAAGGTCACTGAGAAATAAATCTCATCTACCTGGTTGTTGAGTGCTTCTTCTCCAGTGGATGCTCTCTGGTGGGATTTGATAGTGAGACAAAAAGATCCACAGAATTTTTATTCACTTCTACAGGTCAATTCACTTGTTTTTTGCCCAGAACTCTTTGTGTACGATCTGCTAGCTATGTGTCTTTTAGATGCCTGATCCATCAGCCAAACCATTTATTATTGCCCTTGAATTTGTCTATTTTCTTATCTCAGGCTAGTTCCTCCTCCATACAAAGTGGAAACACCACATACACTGCTTGTATGTATCTCTGTTCTTTTGAATGATTTCCACTCCTCACTGTCCCTTAGGAACACCACTGAGTGAGGCTCTAGCGTGACAATATTTCATTTTTAGCAAATACCTACATTTCGAGCAAATATATATCACTAAACCAGGACTGTTTTTTTTTTTTTTTTTTTTTTCCCCTTCCTGCCTACTGGTCACATGAAAACTTCCATCGAGCAAAAAGCATTGAGTTGAAGGACAGGCATTGGCACAACCGAGGTAAGTAAAATGGGTGTCTGGGTCCACCTCTTTGTGCAGTTTACTTATGCTATTTGGAATTGATTGGGACCAATGTCAAATATATTCTTACCATTGTAGAGTGATAATTTTGTATCCATTATACCTTATGATATATTGATCCTGCAAATATCCAACTTAAGAAAGCCAATTGACTTCATAGTCAGTGTCCTCTAGTCAGATGCTTAGTTTTTAATGGGTCCCAGAAGCATACCAGGAACTGCTATTTAAATAGCATTGCTTTGGATCAGGATATGTGTTCTGTTTCCAAAACCCTGGGAGTCAGATTTGTGACTTCTATCAAGGCTTGCTGAGGACTTTACAAAAACTTCTAGCTATTATGGATTCCTCCAGTAACATTGGATCTTCTAAGTCATATAACCTGAGCAGGAGCAGCAGGGAAGCTTACATCACAGTCTAGAACAGCTGTAAAACTATTTTATTCTGGGGCTCCCTCAATCTTGCAGCCTTCTAAGTCACCCAATAAAGGAGTTGGAGGAGTATTTTCCATGATTAATTGTAGACATTTTAATCTGACTAAAAACCAGTGTACTAATCCTCTCTTCCACTGAGCCATAATTTTATTTAATTATTTTTTTCTTTTTAGATCAGTTTGGTGACCCTAATAAGTAGAGGAATTCCAATATTCAGCTGATGAGAAATAAGAAAACATTTATTCTTCTACTTTATCTTAAAGTCTAATTTATGCTGGCAGCCCCAAGGAAATCTTTCTTCCTAACAGTTTAGCTTAAAGTGTATGTTGGATATAGGAATATGTTAAGGATGAATTCTCTCATATTCAGCAGACTGCTTTATAATGAGATTTATAGTCATATGCTATAATTTCTGGCCCCTTCTCTCAGCTAACTCATCCTTGAATTCTCTCATTCTTAAAGAATTTTCTTTTCACAAATTAACTCCTGCCCCAAATTAATATTCTTAGTATTCACCACTACTACCAACACCTCTAATTATGCATGTGAATATTTATTTATTTATTTATTTATTTATTTATTTATTTATTTATTTATTATCTCACCTTCTGGAATAAAAAAGTAATGAGGGCCAAAATAACACATTCTATAACTTTTACTTCCCCACTGTATTTAATGTAGTTCCTGCTCAAATTAATAAATGGTGAGTCAAATAGCCACAATTAAAGATTAGAAAAATTTCATCAATGTTTTGTCTAATAGTGTTATTTCATGTTTGTTCTAAACTACATGCATATACATTATTTTCCCTTTTTAGTAGGTCCCTTTTACTTTATATTTTTCCTCTTTTTTTTTTTTTGGTGCTTTTTTAGCCTAGCTTACCTTTTATCCACTGCCCCCACCACCTTTAATTTATTTTGCTCTTCCGTGTTCAATGACATCTCAATTAATGGGCCTTACATGTTTAAAGAAATTCTCCCAAAATGAATGATGAGATTCATTTAGGTTACCTAGCATTTCTAGTACCAGTTTTTTTCAAGCAATTACAGTTCCCCACATTTTCCCTTTAGGTCAGGTTATTACACAAACTTTCTAATCTAGATTTTAAAACTATGCATGTTATTTTTCCCCCTACATTCTCTACTCTATGCACTCTCTGTAATACAATAATTTATTTTTTTTAATATGAAGAATTCTTCACATCATTGTGTTTTCCCTCATGCAGTGAGGAAACATGACTTATTTTCTAGTATGTGCTTTCAACGCACATGTTAATTTTTACTAATTTCCAATCACTATTTTTCTCAGTTGCTCTGCCTCCATCAATAACATTGTTGTGGTCATTATTTTGACAATTGTTGAGCAGCAGTCTAGCATAGTGTTGTAGTTCTACACTACACTACAAGATATTTTACTGTGGTACAAGAAGAAAGTGTTAGAATATCTCATGATTATTTTTATCTGAAACTAAACAAATGATAATTTACTATCTGTGATGGTTCATTTTATGTGTTGACTTGACCATGTCACAGGGTGCCCAGACACTTGGTCAAACATTATTCTGGGTATGTCCGTGAAGGTGTTTCTGGGCAAGATTAACATTTGAATCAGAAGACTAAGTAAAGCAGGTTGCCTTCCCTAATGTGGGTGGGCCTCATCTAATCAATAGAAGACCTGAATAAAACAAAACCAAAAGGCTAAGTAAGAGAGAACTCCTCCTGCTGGGACTTGGGCTTTTATGAACTTCAGACTTAAACTGAAACATCTCTCTCCTTGGGTCACAGGCCTGTCAGATTTCAGACTGGAACTTACTTCATTGGCTCTTCTGGTTTTCAGGCCTGTGGACTCAGATATCAGCTTTCTTGGGTTTCCACCTTGCTGACTACAGGTAATGGAAATTCACAGCCTCCATAACTGCATTTGCCAATTCTATACATATACACAGACACACACACCCTATTGGTTCTGTTTCCCAGGAGAGTTATGACTAATACAGATTTTAGTATCTAAGATGGTTCTAGAAGAATACAGTTTCAAGGATGAGTTTTCTGAATTGGCTCTGGAGTTTCTGGAATTGGCTCTCTAATCTGATTAGATTTAAAGATGTTAATGATTCTATTTCTAGTAGTAAGGAGAAAACTGATAGTTTATGACATGATCTGGCAATAGAAATATATAAAGTATCACCACAGTGTTACCCAAAACTGGGTTCTTCTCTTGTAGGTGTCAAGCCAAAAGATACAACCAAGCTAAAGATCAGGAGAAGCAAGGATATAGTATTGTGCTTGCAACAAGTAAGGAGAACACCAGGGATCTTTCCCAAAGCACTGTATCCCGAACAGCAAAATTGGGGAAGTTTTAAGCTAAGGGTACATGCATACTCATGAAGGGGCTTGGGTGGTGTATGCATATTCATGAAAGGGCTGGAGCATAGGAGAATTCAGCTTAGAATTGGGGCAAAGGTTGACAGAGTCCAAGCTTTATTTGATTGACGTCACAAGGGTCAGAAAAGGTCAACATCGTCATCCCTTAGGTTGCTGAAAATCCAACTCAGAATCTCATTCTTGCCTGACCTAATTTCAATGAGAGTTGAACTCCCAGCCACACAGTGTGTCTACTGTTAAAGTGACCCACTGATTGGGGAGGAATGGGGTCCTGAAAGTTGGAATAGGGACATGTGGGAAGACCTTGATGAAGCTGGAGATATTGAGTCCCTAAGTTCTGATGAGTTTTCCTTGCCAATGGAAGAGGCCTTCCTACCCCCAGTGCCTCTCCACCCTCCTCTGAGAGAATTAACCCTATATTGCCTGGGGAAACAATAATGGCATTCCTTCAGGTAGATACTATACAAGACCATACTGATTGTCCTCGGGACCCACTCGCATCACTCCACTATGCTTTTAGTCTTATCATTAGACTCACATCCTAGCAGCCCTCCAAAGGTGAGGTACAAAGTACATGAGGAGGTGCACTATACTACAAAAGAACTACTTGAGTTTTCTAATTTATATAGACTGAAATCCAGAGGACATGTGTAGGAATGCCTACTGAGGGTGTGGGATAATGGTGGAAAGAACACAAAGTTGGATCAGGCAAAATTTATTGATATGGCAGAGACTCTGCATTTAATGTTGTAGCTCAGGAATTTAGAAAGGGCTCTAACAGATCTTTTGGTTGTTTGACTGAAATATGGACCAAAAGTTGGCCCACAGTGAGCAAGTTGGAACCTTTGTTGGTTTGGTGCAGAGAAAAGGATTCAGAGGTTTAGGGAAATTGGAACAGTAGAGTGGATTTGTCATTTAAGACCTACTCATCCACACTGGGTAGGTCCAGAGGACATATCTTTCACCACAACTACGAGAAATAAATTTGTGAGAGGAGCCCCATATCCTTAAAGAGTTCTGTGATTGTTCTTCACAGATCTCACAGTTGGAACTGCAGTCACTGAATTGAGAAACTTAAATGCAATGGTAGTAATTGGGTCCTAGGGTAGCAGGGGTCAAGTGCTGGCTTTTAACCGCCAAAGGCAAGATGTGACTGATTACTGCAATGGACAGCAGAGTCAAAGCAGCAATTAGAATAGTCTGACTAGTGCAGACCTATGGTGTTAGTTGATCATGATATTCCTAGAAGTAGAATAGACAGGAAGCCTATTCAACTGTTACTTGATCTGTAGAACCAGAAAAATTCTAAGTCAAGTGAACACAAGTCTAACCTGAATCATAAAAACAGAGAGTCATGGTCGCTTAATTCCCAGTTTTCAGCCAGGAACCCTTGAATGAAGGGAAGACTGGGTCTTCTTTAAGGAAAGACCCCAGTACACTGCCATAAGTGTATACTAAGATTTCTTCCAGCCTTTTCCAGAGGGACCTATGGACTTTTACCAGTGTAACTGTGCATTGGGGAAAAGGAAATACTTAGTTCTTTCAGGGACTACAGGACACTGGCTCTGAACTGACTTTGATTCCAGGAGACCCAAAACATCACTATAGCTCTAAAGTCAGAATAGGTTATAGTGGTCAGGTGAACAATGGAGTTTTAGCTCAAATCTGTCTCACAGTGGCTCTGTGGGCCCCTGAATCCATCCTGTGTTATTTTCCCAGTTCCAGAATGCATAATTGGAATAGACATACTTAGTCACTCACAGAATCTCCACATTGGCTCCCTGACATGTAGAGTGAGGGCTATTATGTTGGGAAAGGACAAGGAGAAGCCACTAGAACAGACTCTACCTAGAAAAATAGCAAACCCATAGCAATATGACTTTTCTGGAGGGATTTCAGAGAGATTACTGTCATACTCAAGGACTTGAAATATGCAGAGGTGGTGATTCTTATTACATCCTCATTCAGATTGCCTTTTGGCCTGTGCCAAAGACATATGGATCTTGGGAGAATAACAGTAGATTTTCATAAGCTTAACCAGGTGGTGACTCCAATTGCAGCTGCTATACGAGATATGATTTCATTGCTTGAGTGAATTAATACATCCCCTGGTACCTGGCATGCAACTATTATCTGGAAAATGCCTTATTTGTCATCCCTGTCAATAAAGTTTTTCAGAAGCTATTTGCTTTCAGCTGGCAAAGCCAGCAATACACGTTCAGTGTCTTACCTCTGGGATATATCAACTCTCCAGCCCAATGTCAAAACTTAGCTGGGCATGCACAGCAGCCTTCCATCATAAAATGGAAGAGGTGTATATGATATCACGCCCAAGCAGGACCTAAAGGCACAAGTAAGTTACATGAAGAAGTGGTCCAAATGTCCTTGGTCCCTCCTCCTGCTACATTTCTTTCTCTCTTTCAGTCTGTACCTATGGTCTCAAGGAGAGTTCACTATGATCAGTTGACAGGAGGAAAGAAGATACAGGCCTGGTTTACTGATGGTTTCGTACAGTATGCAGGTACCGCCCAAAAGTAGGCAGCCGTAGCATTATAGACCCTTTCTGGGATATCCCTAAGGACTATGATGAAGGGAAATCTCCTCAGTAGGCAGAACTTTGAGCAATAAGTCTGGTTTTTCATTTTGCTTGGAACGAGAAATGGCCAGATGCACAATTATATACCAATTCATAGGCTATGGCCAATGGTTTGGCTGGATGATCAGGGACTTGTAAGGAACGTGACTGGAAAACTAGTTGCAAGGAAATTTGGGGAAGAGATATGTGGATAGACTTCTCTAAGTGAGCAAAAAAATGTGAAGATATTTGTGTCTTATGTGAATGCTCATCAAATAGTAACTTCACAGAGGAGGGATAGGATACCAGGCAACCTCTTTCCCCAGTCATCCCATCACTGCCCAAATAATCACATGAACAAAGTGGTCATGGTGGCAAGGTCATGGGCCCAGCAACTTGAACTTTCCCACACCAAGGTCAACCTAACTAAGGATACTGCTGAGTGATCAATCTGTCAGCACCAAAGTTTCCATATGGCACCACTCCCCAGGGTAATCAGCCAGCTGCTTGGTGGCAGGTTGATTACATTGCACTGTTTCCATCATGAAAGAGACAATGTTTTGTTCTTACTGCAATAGATACTTTTCATATGGATTTGCTTTCCTTGCATTCAATGCTTCTGCCAAAACTGTCATGTGGGACTTACAAAATTCCTTATCCACCATCATGATACCCTACACAGTATTGCTATTGATTAAGGGACTCATTTCACAGCAAAAAAAATGCAGCAATGGGCCTATGCTCATGGAATTCACTGGTGTTACTATGTTCCCCACCATCCTGATGCAGCTGGCTTGATAGAACAGTGGAATGGGCTCTTGAAGACTCAATTATAGTACCAGCTATGTGGCAATACCTTGCAGAGCTGGGGCAAGGTTCTTCAGAAGGATGTATATGCTCTTAATCAGCTTCCAATATATGGTGCTCTTTCTCCCATAGCTGGGATTCATAGGTCGAGAAATCAGAAGTGGAAACGGGAGTAGCACCACTCACTATAACCCCTACTGCCCTGCTAGCAAGATTTTGCTTCCTATTCCTGCAACCTTAAGCTCTGCTAGCCTAGAGGTCTAGCTCCAAAGGAGGAATGATTCCACCAGGAGACACAACAATGATTCAGTTGAACTAGAACTTAAGACTTTGGTCCAGCCACTTTGGGGTCCTCATGCTTTTGAATCAACAGGAGAAGAAGGGAATTACTGTGCTGGCTCAGTGATTGATCCTGACTATGAAGGGGAATTTGGATTACTACTCCACAATGGAGTATGTCTAGAATATAGTAGATCCCTGAGGGCTTCTCTTAGTGTATTTTTTAGTTTTACTCTGCCCTATGATTAAGGTAAGTGGAAAAGTACGACAACCCAATCTGGGCCTCCCTGGTGGTGCAGTGGTTAAGAATTCACCTGCCAATGCAGGGGACATGGGTTTGAGCCCTGGTCCAGGAAGATCCCACATACCGCAGAGCAACTAAGCCCGTGCGCCACAACCACTGAGCCTGCACTCTAGAGCCCATGAACTACAACTACTGAGCCCACGTGCCTAGAGCCCGTGCTCCACAACAAGAGAAGCCACCGCAATGAGAAGCCCATGCACCGCACCAAAGAGTAGCCCCCACTAGCCGTAACTAAAGAAAGTCCACACACAGCAACGAAGACTCAATGCAGCCAAAAATAAAACAAAATAAATTAATTTAAGAAAAACCCCAATCCAGGAGGACTACTAATTGCCCAGACCTTTCAGGATGAACTTATTGGTCACCCCACCAGGTAAAGAACCACAGTGAGATGATGTACTTGCTGAAGGCAAAGAGAATACAGAATGGGTAGTGGGAGAAGCTAGAGTTATACATACCAGCTATAACCACGTAACAAGTTACAGAAACAAGGACTATAATTGTCATGAGTATGTCCTCATTATTTTGTTATGAATATTTGTGTGTGTGTGTGTGTAGGTATACAAATATATGTATATGTACATACATATGGCAAATATCTTTATTTTCTTTCCTCTCAATGTTTTATCATGTAACAAAAGGCATATTAAAACTTCATGGTTGGAGGGGGCAAGATGGCGGAAGAGTAAGACGCGGAGATCACCTTCCTTCCCACAGATACAGTAGAAATACATCTACACGTGGAACTGCTCCTACAGAACACCCACTGAACGCTGGCAGAACACGTCAGACCTCCCAAAAGGCAAGAAACTCCCCACGTACTTGGGTAGGGTAAAAGAAAAAAGAAATAACAGAGACAAAAGAATAGGGACGGGACCTGCGCCAGTGGGAGGGAGCCGTGAAGGAGGAAAGGTTTCCAGGCACTAGGAAGCCCCTTTGTGGGCAGAGACTGCGGGTGGCAGAGGGGGGAAGCTTCGGAGCCGCGGAGGAGAGTGCAGCCACAGGGGTGCGGAGGGCAAAGCGGAGAGACTCCCGCACAGAGGCTCGGCGCCAACCAGCACTCACCAGCCCGAGAGGCTTGTCTGCTCACTCGCCGGGGCGGGCGGGGGCTGGGAGCTGAGGCTCGGGCTTTGGTGCGAGCCGGGAGGGAGTCCGGGAAAAAGTCTGCAGCTGCCAAAGAGGCAAGAGACTTTTCTTGCCTCTTTGTTTCGCGGCGCGCAAGGAGAGGGGATTCAGAGCACTGCCTAAACGAAATCCAGAGACGGGTGCAAGCCACGCGGCTATCAGCGCGGATCCCACAGCAACAGGGGCGCAGAGGGAAAAACGGAGAGATTCCCGCACAGAGGCTCAGCGCCGAGCAGCGCTCACCAGCCCGAGAGGCTTGTCTGCTCACCCGCTGGGGCAGGCGGGGCTGGGAGCTGAGGTGCGGGCTTCGGTCGGATCGCAGGGAGAGGACTGGGGTTGGCGGCGTGAACACAGCCTGAAGGGGTTGGCGTGCAGCGGCGAGCCGGGAGGGAGCCGGAGAGGAGGTCTGCAGCCGCCGAAGAGGCAAGAGACTTTTTCTTGCCTCTTTGTTTCGAGGCGCGCAAGGAGAGGGGATTCAGAGCGCTGCCTAGACGAACTCCAGAGGCGGGCGTGACCCGCGGCTAACAGCGCGGACCCCAGAGACGGGCGCAAGCCGTGGCCATCAGCGCGGACCCCAGAGACTGGTAGGAAACGCTAAGGCTGCTGCTGCCGCCACCAAGAAGCCTGTGTGCGAGCCCAGGTCACTCTCCACACCGCCCCTCCCGGGAGCCGGTGCAGCTTGCCACTGCCAGGCTCCCGTGATCCGGGGACAACTTCCCCGGGAGAACACAGGGCGCGCCTCAGGCTGCTGCAACGTCACGACGCCTCTGACGCCGCAGGCTCGCCCCGCCTCCTCCGTACCGCTCCCTCCCCCGGCCTGAGTGAGCCAGAGCCCCCGAAGCAGCTGCTCCTTTAACCCCGTTCTGTCTGGGCGGGGAACGGACGCCCTCAGGCAAGGTACATGCAGAGGTGGGTCCAAATCCAAAGCTGAACGCTGGGAGCTGTACTAAGAAAGAAGAGAAAGGGAAATCTCCCCCAGCAGCCTCAGAAGCAGCGGATTAAAGCTCCACAAACAACTTGATGTGCCTGCATCTGTTGAATACCTGAATAGACAACGAATCATCCCAAATTCAAAAGGTGGACTTTAGGAGCAGGATATATTAATTTCCCCTTTTCCTTTTTTTGTGAGTGTATATGTGTATGCTTCTGGGTGAGATTTTGTCTGTATAGCTTTGCTTTCACCATCAGTCCTAGGGTTAGGTCCGTCCATTTTTTTTTTTTTTTTTTTTTTTTTTTTTTACTTAAAAAAATTTACTTTTCCTAATATATGCTTTCTTAATAATTTTTTCCGTATTTTCTATTTTTAGAAATTAAAAAATTTTTTAGTAAGTTTTTTCATATTTTTTATTTTAAAAAAATTAAAATTTTTTTTCTTAATAAATTTTTTTCTTAAAAATCTTTTTCTTATATTTTACTATAAAAAGTTAATAAATCTATTTTTAAAAATTAAAAAAAAATTTTTTTGAATACATTTACTCTTAATAATTTTTTTTATTTTTTATTATAATAGCTTTATTTTATTTTATTTTATCCTCTTTTTATCTTTCTATTTTTTTCTCCCTTATATTCTGAGCTGTGTGGATGAAAGGCTCTTGGTGCTCCAGCCAGGCATCAGGGCTGTGCCTCTGAGGTGGGAGAGCCAACTTCAGGACACTGGTCCACAAGAGACCTACCAGCTCCACGTAATACCAAACGGCAAAAATCTCTCAGAGATCTCCATCTCAACATCAAGACCCAGCTTCACTCAACGACCAGCAAGCTACAGGGCTGGACACCCTATGCCAAACAGCTAGCAAGACAGGAACACAGCCCCATCCATTAGCAGGGAGGCTGCCTAAAATCATAAGGCCACAGACACCTCAAAACACACCACCAGACGTGGACGTGCCCACCAGAAAGACAAGATTCAACCTCATCCACCAGAACACAGGCAATAGTCCCCTCCACCAGGAAGCCTGCACAACCCACTGAACCAACCTTACCCACTGGGGACAGATACCAAAAACAACGGGAACTACGAACCTGCAGCCTGTGAAAAGGAGACCCCAAACACAGTAAGATAAGCAAAATGAGACGACAGAAAAACACACAGCAGATGAAGGAGCAGGGTCAAAACACATCAGACCTAACAAATGAAGAGGAAATAGGTAGTCTACCTGAAAAAGAGTTCAGAATAATGATAGTAAGGATGATCCAAAATCTTGGAAATAGAATAGACAAAATGCAAGAAACATTTAACAAGGACGTAGAAGAACTAAAGAGGAACCAAGCAACGATGAAAAACACAATAAATGAAATTAAAAATACTCTAGATGGGATCAATAGCAGAATAACTGAGGCAGAAGAAAGGATAAGTGACCTGGAAGATAAAATGGTGGAAATAACTACTGCAGAGCAGGATAAAGAAAAAAGAATGAAAAGAACTGACAGTCTCAGAGACCTCTGGGACAACATTAAACGCACCAACATTCGAATTATAGGGGTCCCAGAAGAAGAAGAGAAAAAGAAAGGGACTGAGAAAATATTTGAAGAGATTATAGTTGAAAACTTCCCTAATATGGGAAAGGAAATAATTAATCAAGTCCAGGAAGCAGAGAGAGTCCCATACAGGATAAACCCAAGGAGAAACACGCCAAGACACATATTAATCAAACTGTCAAAAATTAAATATAAAGAAAACATATTAAAAGCAACAAGGGAAAAACAACAAATAACACACAAGGGAATCCCCATAAGGTTAACATCTGATCTTTCAGCAGAAACTCTGCAAGCCAGAAGGGAGTGGAAGGATATACTTAAAGTGATGAAGGAGAAAAACCTACAACCAAGATTACTCTACCCAGCAAGGATCTCATTCAGATTCGATGGAGAAATTAAAACCTTTACAGACAAGCAAAAGCTGAGAGAGTTCAGCACCACCAAACCAGCTTTACAACAAATGCTAAAGGAACTTCTCTAGGCAAGAAACACAAGAGAAGGAAAACACCTACAATAACAAACCCAAAACATTTAAGAAAATGGGAATGGGAACATACATATCGATAATTACCTTGAATGTAAATGGATTAAATGCTCCCACCAAAAGACAGAGACTGGCTGAATGGATACAAAAACAAGACCCATATATATGCTGTCTACAAGAGACCCACTTCAGACCTAGAGACACATACAGACTGAAAGTGAGGGGATGGAAAAAGATATTCCATGCAAATGGAAATCAAAAGAAAGCTGGAGTAGCAATTCTCATATCAGACAAAATAGACTTTAAAATAAAGACTATTACAAGAGACAAAGAAGGACACTATATAATGATCAAGGGATCGATCCAAGAGGAAGGTATAACAATTGTAAATATTTATGCACCCAACATAGGAGCACCACAATACATAAGGTAAATACTAACAGCCATAAAAGGGGAAATCGACAGCAACACAATCATAGTAGGGGACTTTAACACCCCACTTTCACCAATGGACAGATCATCCAAAATGAAAATAAATAAGAAAACACAAGCTTTAAATGATACATTAAACAAGATGGACTTAATTGATATTTATAGGACATTCCACCCAAAAACAACAGAATACACATTTTTCTCAAGTGCACATGGAACATTCTCCAGGATAGATCATATCTTGGGTCACAAATCAAGCCTTGGTAAATTTAAGAAAATTGAAATCGTATCAAGTATCTTTTCCGACCACAATGCTATGAGACTAGATATCAATTACAGGAAAAGATCTGTAAAAAATACAAACACATGGAGGCTACACAATACACTACTTAATAACGAAGTGATCACTGAAGAAATCAAAGGGGAAATCAAAAAATACCTAGAAACAAATGACAATGGAGATACGACGACCCAAAACCTATGGGGCGCAGCAAAAGCAGTGCTAAAAGGGAAGTTTATAGCAATACAAGCCTACCTCAAGAAACAGGAAACATCTCGAATAAACAACCTAACTTTGCACCTAAAGCAATTAGAGAAAGAAGAACAAAAAAACCCCAAAGCCAGCAGAAGGAAAGAAATCATAAAGATCAGGTCAGAAATAAATGAAAAAGAAATGAAGGAAACAATAGCAAAAATCAATAAAACTAAAAGCTGGTTCTTTGAGAAGATAAACAAAATTGATAAACCATTAGCCAGACTCATCAAGAGAAAAAGGGAGAAGACTCAAATCAATAGAATTAGAAATGAAAAAGAAGTAACCACTGACACTGCAGAAATACAAAAGATCATGAGAGATTACTACAAGCAACTCTACGCCAATAAAATGGACAACCTGGAAGAAATGGACAGATTCTTAGAAATGCACAAACTGCCGAGACTGAACCAGGAAGAAATAGAAAATATGAACAGACCAATCACAAGCACTGAAATTGAAACTGTGATTAAAAACCTTCCAACAAACAAAAGCCCAGGACCAGATGGCTTCACAGGTGAATTCTATCAAACATTTAGAGAAGAGCTAACACCTATCCTTCTCAAACTCTTCCAAAATATTGCAGAGGGAGGAACACTCCCAAACTCATTCTACGAGGCCACCATCACCCTGATACCAAAACCAGACAAAGATGTCACAAAGAAAGAAAACTACAGGCCAATATCACTGATGTACATAGATGCAAAAATCCTCAACAAAATACTCGCAAACAGAATCCAACAGCACATTAAAAGGATCATACACCATGATCAAGTGGTGTTTATCCCAGGAATGCAAGGATTCTTCAATATATGCAAATCAATCAATGTGATACACCATATTAACAAATTGAAGGAGAAAAACCATATGATCATCTCAATAGATGCAGAGAAAGCTTTCGACAAAATTCAACACCCATTTATGATAAAAGCCCTGCAGAAAGTAGGCATAGAGGGAACTTTCCTCAACATAATAAAGGCCATATATGACAAACCCACAGCCAACATTGTCCTCAATGGTGAAAAACTGAAACCATTTCCACTAAGATCAGGAACAAGACAAGGTTGCCCACTCTCACCACTATTATTCAACATAGTTTTGGAAGTGTTAGCCACAGCAATCAGAGAAGACAAAGAAATAAAAGGAATCCAAATCGGAAAAGAAGAAGTAAAGCTGTCACTGTTTGCAGATGACATGATACTATACATAGAGAATCCTAAAGATGCTACCAGAAAACTCCTAGAGCTAATCAATGAATTTGGTAAAGTAGCAGGATACAAAATTAATGCACAGAAATCTCTTGCATTTCTATACACTAATGATGAAAAATCTGAAAGTGAAATTAAGAAAACACTCCCGTTTACCATTGCAACAAAAAGAATAAAATATCTAGGAATAAACCTACCTAAGGAGACAAAAGACCTGTATGCAGAAAATTATAAGACACTGATGAAAGAAATTAAAGATGATACAAATAGATGGAAAGATATACCATGTTCCTGGATTGGAAGAATCAACATTGTGAAAATGACTCTACTACCCAAAGCAATCTACAGATTCAATGCAATCCCTATCAAACTACCACTGGCATTTTTCACAGAACTAGAACAAAAAATTTCACAATTTGTATGGAAACACGAAAGACCCCGAATAGCCAAAGCAATCTTGAGAACGAAAAATGGAGCTGGGGGAATCAGGCTCCCTGACTTCAGACTATATTACAAAGCTACAGTAATCAAGACAGTTTGGTACTGGCACAAAAACAGAAATATAGATCAATGGAACAGGATAGAAAGCCCAGAGATAAACCCACGCACATATGGTCACCTTATCTTTGATAAAGGAGGCAAGCATATACAGTTGAGAAAAGACAGCCTCTTCAATAAGTGGTGCTGGGAAAATTGGACAGATACATGTAAAAGTATGAAATTAGAACACTCCCTGACACCATGCACAAAAATAAACTCCAAATGGATTAAAGACCTAAGTGTAAGACCAGACACTATCAAACTCTTAGAGGAAAACATAGGCAGAACACTCTATGACATACATCACAGCAAGATTCTTTTTGACCCAGCTCCCAGAGAAATGGAAATAAGAACACAAATAAACAAATGGGACCTAATGAAACTTAAAAGCTTTTGCACAGCAAAGGAAACCATAAACAAGACCAAAAGACAACCATCAGAATGGGAGAAAATATTTGCAAATGAAGCAACTGACAAAGGATTAATCTCCAAGATTTACAAGCAGCTCATGCAGCTCAATAACAAAAAACGAACAACCCAATCCAAAAATGGGCAGAAGACCTAAATAGACATTTCTCCAAAGAAGATATACAGATGGCCTACAGACACATGAAAGAATGCTCAACATCATTAATCATTAGAGAAATGCAAATCAAAACTACAATGAGATATCATCTCACACCGGTCAGAATGGCCATCATCAAAAAATCTACAAACAATAAATGCTGGAGAGGGTGTGGAGGAAAGGGAACTCTCTTGCACTGTTGGTGGGAATGTAAATTGATACAGCCACTATGGAGAACAGTATGGAGGTTCCTTAAAAAACTACAAATAGAACTACCATACGATCCAGCAATCCCACTACTGGGCATATACCCTGAGAAAACCATAGTTCAAAAAGAGTCATGTACCAAAATGTTCATTGCAGCTCTATTTACAATAGCCAGGACATGGAAGCAACCTAAATGTCCATCGACAGATGAATGGATAAAGAAGATGTAGCACATATATACAATGGAATATTAGTCAGCCATAAAAAGAAATGAAATGGAGGTATTTGTAATGAGGTGGATGGAGTTAGAGTCTGTCATACAGAGTGAAGTAAGTCAGAAAGAGAAAAACAAATACAGTATGCTAACACATATATACGGAATCTAAGGGAAAAAAAAGCCATGAAGAACCTAGTGGCAAGACGGGAATAAAGACACAGACCTACTAGAGAATGGACTTGAGGATATGGGGAGGGGGTGGGGTGAGATGTGACAGGGTGAGAGAGTGTCATGGACATATATACACTACCATATGTAAAATAGATAGCTAGTGGGAAGCAGCCGCATAGCACAGGGAGATCAGCTCAGTGCTTTGTGACCACCTAGAGGGGAGGGATGGGGAGGGTGGGAGGGAGGGAGATGCAAAAGGGAAGAGATATGGGAACATATTGTATATGTATAACTGATTCACTTTGTTATAAAGCAGAAGCTAACACACCATTGTAAGGCAATTATACTTCAATAAAGATGTTTAAAAAAAATAATAATAAAAATAAAAAAAAATAATAAGAAAAAAAACAAAACTCCATGATGTTAAAACTTCTCAGTCTCCATAATCAAGTGGGACAACTGCTTATAATAAATCTCAATCTCTCTCTCTCTCTCATATTTATATGGAGAGAGACATACAACCCTAACTAACTTTTTTTTTCAGGTTTAACATGGACATAGTTTTAATTTCTCTGTAATCAATGCCAAGGAGTATGATTGCTAGATTATATGGTAAGTATATGTTTAGTTTTCTAAGAAACTGCCAAACTATTTTCCAGAGTGACTATATCATTTTACATTCCACCAGCAATGTTTGAATGATCTAGCTTCTTTGCATCCTGACCTGCTTTTAGTATGGTCACTAAGTTTTAATTAAATGGTATAAAATAGATGTGTAGTGATAGCTCATCATGCTTTTAATTTGCATTTCCCTACTGGCTATTGATGTTGAGCATATTTTAATGTGTTTATTTGCCATCTCTATATCCTCTTTGGTGAAATATCTGTTCATATCTTTTGCTCATTTTCTAATTGGATTGTTTGTTTTTTTACTGTTGAGTTTGGAGAGTTCTTTTTTTTTTTTTTTTTTTAAACATCTTTATTGAAGTATAATTGCCTTACAATGGTGTGTTAGCTTCTGCTTTATAACAAAGTGAGTCAGCTATACATATACAATATGTTCCCATTTCTCTTCCCTCTTGCATCTCCCTCCCTCCCACCCTCCCCATCCCACCCCCCTAGGTGGTCACAAAGCACCGAGCTGATCTCCCTGTGCTATGCGGCTGCTTCCCACCAGCTATCTATTTTACATTTGGTAGTGGATATAACACACTTTTAAAAATAGTATTTGACATAAACAATTGCATGTAATTCATGATTGAATATTGCCAGTATGTATCCTCAAATTAATTTTTAATTTTTAAAATTTAATTAATTTATTAATTTTATTTATATCCATGTTTTTAACTCTATTGGTATACTGCTTAATTTTGTAGTTTTTAGAGCTAAACTACCTGAGTTTGATTTTTGCTCCATTGCTTATTAGTCTCACAGACTTGAATATGTTTCTTGACTACTCTGTGCTTTTATTACCTCTTTTGTAAATGGGGATAAATTAGTATCTGTCTCAGGTTATTGTGATGATTATAAAAATTATTAAGTGCAAAGTTCAAAAAGTGCTTGGCATGTAATAAACAGTGTTATCTCTGTTATTATTTCCTCAAACCATAAGCAATATTTAAGTATTTTTTCATTCTATGTTTCTTACTGTTTTTACTCAAAGTTTGGTTAATGTCACCAGTTATTACAATACATCAGCCAACTTCAGCAAGGTTTATTTTTCAAGGACTTTTTTTATCCTTTAAAATAATTATTAATTTGATTTATCTTTCCAATACTCTACCACAAGATGTCATTGTATTAATAACAATATGCAAGTTAGATTATTTTTAAGGGTAACATCCTATTAGCTCACCAATAAGAATTTTAAATCCTAGCAATAAAGAAAAACTAAAAAAAAAAAAAAAAAGGTTCTGATGAGCCTAGGGGCAGGACAGGAATAAAGACGCAGAAGTAGAGAATGGACTTGAGCACATGGAGCGAGGGAAGGGTAAGCTGGGACGATTTGAGAGAGTAGCATTGACATATGTACACTGCCAAATGTAAAATAGATAGCTGGTGGGAAGCAGCTGCATAGCTCAGGGAGATCAGCTTGGTGCTAGAGGGGTGGGATAGGGAGGGTGGGAGGGAGACGCAAGAGGGAGGGGACATGGGGATATATGTATACATATAGCTGATTCACATTGTAAAGCAATTCTACTCCAATAAAGACGTTAAAAAAAACTACAACATTGTAAAGCAACTATACACAACATTGTAACTAATTATATAGCATTATAAAGAAATTATAACTAACACATCATTGTAAAACAATTATGTTCCAATAAAGATGTTAAAAAAAAAACTTATATTCACCTTCTTATCATTTAAAAATACTGGAGGTACAGAGATAAATAAAACATACATGACCATAAGTATTCAACATTTTGTGGGAAAGACAAAGATATTAAAGAGATGCGTAATGTAGTACAAGTACTTTTCTTCTCCATGTCAGTACTATCAGCCATCAAGATTAAGCAAATCATTTTGTTTGCTGCTTGTCTTGAAGTTTTCCTTTCTGAAGAGTTTTTCTGGATCAGGTGTCCTTTCCTGCTGTCCTAAACTCTGCTGTGTGTCAGCCTCCTTTCTCTCTCTGGACATTGGGGTGCTAACTCACATGATAGAGGGATGCCCTTTCTCAATGTGAGGCAGCAAAAAGCTGAAGTACAATATGTCAGGCCTCTGTTCTTTCTCCTCATCCCCTCATTCTTTCCCCAGGACTATCAGAACAATCCATTTATGTACATAAATATTTTCACTGAAGTTTGGAGACCATTTCAGGAGGGAATTATAGTGTAATTTCTCCTGAAGCATTGATAGACTCTGGATTCTGAGTCTCAGCCTTAAGCTAGAGAATATCATCCATGGGTTTCTGTTTGTTTTATTGCCCCTTCCTGACTCAGCTTTTTGAAAGATTAGTCAACATCTATGATCCCACAGTTTACCTTTGTTGTCTTATTTTCCCTCCAACTTGGAACAATATGATGTCTCCACCATTTGGGAGAGAGTTCTTTAGATAGTAAAGGGCTATCAATTGCATTCATATTGCCACAACCTATGAACCTATAAAGCCATGTCTTGCAGAAATTCTCTATGGTATTTGACCCTATTGAGCTATGCCCCCTTCATTAACACTCTTTCCTCATTCACTCCTATGGCACATGTCTCTTCTTATCTCATGATTTCTCCATGATTGTTTATTCTATGACTGTTTGTAAGCTCTTTGCTTTCTTCTTGCCCATTCAAATGTAGGCTTTTCAGGAATCTACCCTTGGCTTGTTGCTTTCTTTTCTTCAATGTTCTCATTTCAGTAATTAGTTTCCCTGCTTCTACTTCTCTGCCTTTATGCTATTGATATATGAGCATATATCTTTTTCTACACTACAGAACTGAATTAATGTGTTTACATGTCTATATTTCTCACTAAAAGGTAAGTTTCTTTGGGACAGAGACTTCATTATATTCTCGTTGTATACTAACTATTTAGTATGCTGTTAGGTACACAGAAAAGGACAATAAACATTTGTTTAAGTGAATCAAACTGAACTATTAGTAGGCATAATCCAGAGGGGAAAAAAATCAACATTGTAAACTTTCTATAAAAAAAGAAATGAATTATTTCTAAAACAAATTTTTAAAAAGTCAAAATATTTTGGGATACAAAAAGAGTAACAAAGTGGGAATAATCTAATTTAGCACAAACATGGGCTAGAAATACATTAATCTGAATGAGCAGAATTATTTTGATTCCAGAGAGTGAAATGAAATGCTTTTCATCTTTGTTACTTTTCTTTCTCTCTAACTCTGCATTCCTCTCTTTCAAACACTCTAGTGAATTAGGAATATAAAAAAAAAAGAGTTGAGTAAACTATGAGTGTATGGGAATTTAACATGGTACAATTGCAAGGTTTCTATGCATACATTACAGGGAGAATAAAATATTGGCTTGAAGCCAAAGCATAATAGATCAGGTTGGCAATGGAAAACTATGCAGTGAATTTACACAAGCGAATTTACCCAAGTGAGATATTTTTTGAGGGGGTTGGGTGGAAATATGGGAAACTTGAGCGAAGTTTTCATTATATGTCTCAGGATATTTAATATTAGTTGCACTTTAGATAAATAAGAATATTAAGATTACTCCTTTAGGCTAAGTTGAAGTAAATGAATGAATAGGCAAGTTTTCCCTAAGTTTTAAGTATCTTTCTGAAATTATAGAGTTTGCAGATAGAAATAAATTTGAAAGACAAGGTCTCCTAGCCTTCATTATGAAAGAACCAAGCAAATTAGCTGGGAACATAGCAAGGTCTTATTACCAAGGAAGAAATTAGCTCAATGCCAATTTTGGAAACTGTGAGTTCACTGGAAGGCAAAGTAAGAAATATATTTCACTGCCAAAGAGAAGCATTTATTGACTACAGTTGGTTCACTAATATGGTCTTTCATTTCTTTCTCTCTTTGCCACCAATTCCTAGTATTTTCCATGTAGTACAAAGGGCTAAGAAGGTAGAAGCCATGCAAAATCATACAGGAATTAAAATTAACTATTTTGTACTCAAGGGATAATTACCCAGTGTATGAACTACTTAATTTATATTCCTTAACTATTCACTTTATTTACAAACCATTTCTTTTTTTTTTTCCAGTTTTACTATTTTTAACCCACTCTATCTAAAAGATGAATAAAGAAAAATACCTTTTGTCAAGGGGCTCATGATGCTTAGTGCAGTAGCCTCCACAAATCACTTGTGAAGTTTTAAAATATAGACACTCAGTCCCATCCAAGATATACTGAATCAAAATCTCTGGGGATGTGGCTGAATGGTCATATTTTCTGAAAAAGTTCACAGTTAAATCCAGTTTTTTCCAAGGGATGAAAATGATTGGCAACTGAAGCAAACAAATACTCAATGGACTGTAAATGATTTAATAATAATATGAAAGTGTATTTCTGACTGCAAGTTTTGGGTGAAAAATTTGGGACCTGAACTGATTGCTTGAACTGACTACTTGAAAACTGAGTACTTGTATTATCTATAGATATCCTTGTAGCCTCCTTTCATTGAAGATGGAATAAATGAATTCCATCTTGGTAAGATGACTTTATCACATTTGTGTCATATCAACATATCAAAAGAACTTTACATTAGAGAATACATAAAATTCTAGAAAATTCCATGAATTAGTCTATGTATTTTTCTATTTTATTTACTTTATTTGTTATTGTGTGCCTAATCTTATTTTAGGTATTGGGGAAATTTAACTGTAAGCAAAATAGACAAACTCTCTGACTTCCAGGAGTTGACATTTTAGTGGAGACAGAGAGAAAATAATTTTATGAACAACTGAATAAATAAGTTAATTTCAGGTCCAATAAACACTAACATGAAGGTAGAGTGACTACATGACTGAGGGGAAGAAGATACTTTAGCTAAGTAAGATTGTCAGAGATGACAATTATAGTAAGTCCCCTACATATGAACCTTCAAGTTGCGAATTTTCAAAGATGTGAATGTGTGTTTATATGTCCAATCACGTAAGTTAGTTCACATGTCTGGCGTACATTGTCACTTGCATGCATCCTCTACAAGTGGTTGTGCTCTTGTGTACTTTACTGTACAACACAGTATAGAGTACAGTAGTACAATATCTTTATTTTAAGCCCAGGATGTCCAGAAGCAAGCGTAAAAGCAGCGGTGATGTAGCAGGTACTGCTAAGAAGCACCAAGCGATAACGATGGAAACAAAAGTGAAAATAATTGACAGAGTGGAGCAAGGTGAAAAGATGGTAGATGTCGCTTGTTCTTATAACATTGAACTCCTTACTGTGCAACACGAGGAGCTTACTAATGAAGACCTGATGGAATTGGAGGCCCAGAGAAAGGATGAAGAGAGACAAGAGGAAGAAGAATTAACTAAAGAACCAAAGAGATTCACAATGCAGGAAATGGCAAGGGGATTATCTTTATTTGAGGAGGCACTGTTAGCTTTTGAGGCACAGGACCCGAACGTAGAACAGTACATGAAGGTTGCAGCAGCCGTTCAGAATGCAATCCAGGGCTACCATGTCATCTATGACAAGAAAAAAGAGCTACTACCCAGACATCACTGTATCATTTTTTCAAGAGGGTAGATAGAATTGAATCCAGCAAGGAAGCAGAACCTGTGCCATCAACGTCAGGCATGAGTGAAATTGCAGCTTGCCCTCCATCTCCTATTGTTGACAATCCTTCAGCTCTACCATCTCCCACCTCCTCTCCCTCCTCCAGTCAGTAACTCTTCTTGACTGTTCACTTGATGCCAGCCCCTGTATGCCAGCTGTTGTACTGTACTACTGTACTTTTCAAGGTACTGTACTGTAAGATTAAAAATGTTTTATTTTTTGTGTTTGTTTTTGTGTATTATTTGTGTGACAGTACAGTTCTATATAGCCGATTGTGTTAGTTGGGTACCTAGGCTAACTTTGTTGAACTTACGAACAAATTTGACTCATGAACCTGCCCTCAGAACACAACTCGTTTGTATGTAGGGGACTTACTATTAATCGATTCTTAACCATCAAATGTAGGCATATGTAAAGATAAATAGAAGAGTATTTCTGGCAGAAGAAAAGCAGATCTAAAGGCCTAAAAATGGAAAAGACCTTGATGTGGGTGTTCGATTAACTGAAGGTAGCAAGAGCCCTCAACCTTCAATACATATAATCTAGTTCATGTCAAATGCATGACTGAGACACGAGTGTTATTTTAGCATAAAATGCTAACTAACCCAATTTTCTATTTAAATTGTTGGCTAACTTTTAATATAAAAATGGCACACCCTCTTTTATTTACTGTTTTAAATATGAGATGATTGTTTTTACATTGCTTTTAGCTGAAGAAAACCAGTTATTAAATGCATGTTCAATTGCAACATTTAGTCTTGCCATAGGTTCTCTGGTAGAAATATCTCACTAAATATCTATTTTGGACTAATTTAAATTATACAACTGGATATATGAATTTTTGTATTAAATATCTATGCAGCATTGATAAAGAAGTGACCATATAAAACAAAATTCCTCAAAGGGGCTACAATGATAGCTTGCCATTTTTAGGAGACCATTTTATTGTTTTAGCCTCATACAAAGTATTTAAGTTTCAAATTTAATTTGTTGTTTGTTTTTAATAATGCCATATTTAATATTTTTAAACTTTTTTGGGGAATACTGAGCATACAAAGATTCAGATTTTCTAATCAGGTTCATTAAAACCAGAAATCTTATCTTCTCTCAAAGTTTACTACTGATTTAAAGAATTGAAGCAATCAAGGGGCTAAGAGCAGTGAAAGATCTGGAGAACATTGAAAGCACTTTCCTGCATTACTTAAATGTTCTTTGACCCAGAATAGATGAGTTCTCTAAATGAAGTATGTGAATTATTGTACTAAAAGGTGGCAAATTATTTATGCTATAAAAAAAATCTCTATTTTATAACCCAGAAAACTGCATAGCTGTAATAGGCAAGAATAAATTTGACTCCATATTAGATCTGTTTCTTTACTTTACCCTTTGTATTCTATTGCATTTTGCTACAAGTTAATCATTAAAGGGATGTTGCCTATAGCTTAAAGTATACCTAATTGCCCATCTCCAGAGACCCTCCCTACCATGCTTGACTGTTAACCTAAAATACCTTTGTTCAGCTCATAGGAAACATTCTGATGCAGCCCACTTGTGAATGGCTGCAGGAAGGAAGAAATTAACACATCCCATCCAGAGTTTGACCGAAATCAGGAAATATTTGCAACAACTTATGGCCTTTTTACTTTACATCCTCACCTCTCCCCTCTTTCTTCTATAAAAGAAACTAGCATCCATATCCCAGCAAGATGGTTCTTTGGGACACTAGTCCAACATCTTCTTGGTCTTCTGGCTTTCTGAATATAGTCACTATTCCTTGCCTCAACAACTTGTCTCTTGATTTATTGGCCTGTTGTGCGGCGAGCAGTACGAGCTTGGACTCGTTAACATATCTTCTGTGACTATGGAGCCATGCATTGTAAATAAATAGATTCAGGGTTTACTTATAATACATAATCCTTAACTCAGACTCCTGGCAAATTTCAATTGTCTATTTACCCAAGATTACCTCTCATGTCAAGAGGAGATTAGACCTTAAAGACTTAAATATAAGACATGACACCATGGTAGCAATGTTTTCTTAGGTCAGTCTCCCAAGGCAATATAAATAAAAGTAAAAATAAACAAATGGGACCTAATCAAACTTATAAGATTTTGCACAGCAAAGGAAACCATAAACAAAATGAAAAAAACCTATAAACTGGGAGAAAATTTTTACAAATAATGTGACTGACAAGGGTTTAATTTCCAAAATATATGAACAGCTCATACAGCTCAATAACAAAAAAATAAGTAACCTAATCCAAAAATGAACATAAGACCTAAATAGACATTTCTCCAAAGACATACAGATGGTCAACAGGCACATAATAAGATGGTCAACATCTCAAATTATTAGAGAAATGCAAATCAAAACTACAATGTGCTATCACCTCACGTCAGAGGGCCATCATCAAAAAGTCTACAAATAATAAATGGTAGAGGGGGTGTGGAGAAAAGGGAACCCTCCTACACTGTTGGTGGGAAGGTAAGTTGGTGCAGCTACTATGGAAAACAGTATGGAGGTTCCTTGAAAAACTAAATATAGAGTTGCCATATGATCCAGTAATCCCACTTCTAGGCATATATCTAAAAAAGATGAAAGCTCTAATTCAAAATGATACATGCACCCCAATGTTCATAGTGGCACTATTTACAATAGCCAAGACGTGGAAGCAAACTAAGTGTCCATCAAAAGAAGATGTGGTATATATATTCCATTTTATATATCTATATATAAATACACACACACACACACAATGGAATACTACTCAGCCATAAAAGGAATGAAATAATGCCATTTGTAGCAACATGGATGAACTTAGAAGTTATCATACTAATTGAAGTAAGTCAGACAGAGAAAGACAAATAGTATATGATATCATTTATGTGTGGAATCTAAAATATAGTACAAATGAACTTATTTACAAAACAGAAACATACTCACAGACATGGAAAACAAACTTATGGTTACCAAAGGGGAAAGGTGTAGGAGGGATAAATTAGGAATATGAGATTAACAGATGCACACTACCATATGTCAAATAGATAAACAACAAGGATTTACTGTATAGCACAGGTAACTGTATTCAATATCTAGTAATAAACTCTAATGAAAAAGAATTTAAAAATGAGTATAGGTATATACATATTTATATGTGTAACTGAGTCACTTTGCTATATACCTGAAACTAACATGATATTGTAAATCAACTGAACTTCAATAAAAAAAAATAAAATAAAAAAGGAGATTAGACCAGTGAGTATCCCATGGTCCCTCACAAAGGGAGTCTATGGATTTCTGGCCAACTGCTCTAACTCCATTCTCTTTGCATACACCAAAAGAGCTTAGAACAAAAGTCATCACAAAAGAACACGACAAGAGAGAATGTAGTAATTTCACATGCCATAGCCAGGATTCAAATTCTAGAAGCTTGGTAATGATGCTAGCAAAGCAAAGTCTTGAAAGGTACAACATGGACAACATACAGAACTGAAGGCATAGTCATTGCTATACTTTTGTTGAGGAAAATTCCTATCATCAAAAAATTAACCATTTTAATGTTTCAAGGAGTGTTTAAACACCAATGCTCTGATGAGGTTTACCTCATACATTCTCAATTATTAAAATAAAAAACTTATCTCAATTGTTGTAAACAATAAAATACTGATATGGATTATGACTAAGAAAACAAACAAACACCACCACCTAGAAATCTTTTTCACACAGAGCACAGAAGAAGTTTGATTATTGGTTTGCTTTTGCTAGGCATCTATACACATGCAAGAGTATGGTGTTATTTGTAATTTTTTTAACTCATAGTCAGCTTTAACATACACATTTAAGTCTGAATGTTGTGATATTCTGGCTTCCTGGGTAATCATATTTTGAGGCCATAAGACACACATACCTCCTTCCTTTACTTGCCTTATGTGCTTGGCTTTGTAATTCCATTTCTTCTTTTTCTCCCATCTTCCAGCCCTGTTTTTCTCTTCCCTCCCTTCCTTCCTTCCTACCTATTTGAATAAGAGTGTTTGTTTCTGAAAATGTCCATATCTATCCATAGCATTGATTACAGTGTACTAAAATTTGAATAAGCAGGAGACCTTACATATATCACCCATGCCACTCAACCTCAGTTTCCTCATACTAAAATGAGAGGGAAGAGTAGAGAATTCCTAAAGTTCCAACTAGCTTAAATACCCAAAAAGTTTGGGATATTTTTTCCTTTCTTA
The DNA here is from genome assembly GCF_028023285.1 of Balaenoptera ricei. Lineage (NCBI taxonomy): Eukaryota > Metazoa > Chordata > Mammalia > Artiodactyla > Balaenopteridae > Balaenoptera > Balaenoptera ricei. The sequence continues at coordinate 92,062,558 of NC_082639.1, forward strand.
AGTGCTAATGTTTTAAGAGTGGGACTGGAAATTGAAAGTGATGGTACTTGATAAACTTTTTAAAGTAAATAGATATATAGAAAATATATAAGGCCATTTGAAGAAAAAGAAATGATCCAATAAATAACTAGGGATATGTTGAGCCAACATTGAGAAAAAAGATCCAACTAGACAGTTTATCAGTATATTAATGTCCAGTTAATTGGATGTTTTTATTCTGGCTTTTAAATTCATCTAGACTTAATGAAAGATTTTTATAAAAATTATACTTTTTGGTTGTTCAAGAAATGGGACCTATTTTATAAATATTATTTCACTATACTAATAACATTTTTATTGAACTTCCTAAGACACTGATTATCTATGTCCCAGAGTTGTTTTAATTGCTTCAGAGACATTTTCTCACCTAATTCTTATAATGGCCCTGGGAGATACAGAGACTTTTTCATACACAGAAATTTTGAATCCATTCTAAAGTTTATCTCCATTTGGTAGCTCTAAAGGAGTGATACCTTGGTAATGTCAGTGTATGAATGTTGCACTGAAAATTTATCTTACTCTCATGAAAACAGCTCAAGTATATGCACTCAGAATGATGGAAGTGAGTGGCTTCTGTAGTTAAAGAGCATAGAAAAATATGTCCCAACATAATTATGAAACATAATAATCTAGCAGCTATAGAATAGCCAATACCAGAAGACACAAATTCTGGCTGAAAAAATTATGACTATTTTCATCTATAAACACACACTATGCAATTGATCCAATGAATAAATATTTCAACTTGTTTTTGTGCACCGATAAAAATAGAAGTTTAAAATATGGAAATTAAAAACTCCAGTTTCCTCCAGAGTAAATTATTCTTCTATGTCGCACTACATTTCATGAATTTTTTTTTTCCTTTGTAATGTTGGCATCGATTCCCAGTTATATTAGGCATATACATAATAGAATGTTCTTTTAAAAAAAATGAGTGTCAGCGTGGTTGCTTTTGTGCCTGGAGCAATATGACAATCATATGGCCAAATAAGCTGAACAAATGAAACACCAAAATCATGAATATGAGCATAAGTGATTTTAGAAGAGATTTTAATATATCTTAGTAAGGTACACATGATTGCAAGTATAATAAGGTTCCTAATACATAAAGAATGATTATAATAATTAAAATAAAGCCCTTCCTATGTATTCTATATAATATGTGCACTACAATTGAAAAAATAAAGGTCTCTTCAAGGTCACAACTAGCCTGTAATAAACGATTGTTAAGTTTGTTGAAGTATTTACCATTGTTCTGATTTCCAAGCAAGAAAAAACTTCATTAAACTAAAGGCAACTAATTTTAAAATGTTTCAGATTGCAACTAATGAGCCTACAGGATTCATTATCAGCGAAGGTCACAGAGGTAACTAGAGGCCTGAATTTATCTCTATCTCCAGTTGTATGACTGACTGACGGAGTTGAGTATTGCAAAGTCTATCACACAGCAATCAATCATGCTACCACCCAGCAACAGGGCCGCAGCAAGGCACTCTAATCAGAAGAGCATCAGAGTTGATTCTGTGGACCATGTGCATCGTGTTAAGCTCCAATTTCTTTTTCAAATGATTTAACTCTAATTTTGTAAAAAAAAATTTACTTAAATATTGAAAAGTGCCCCATGCTTCTTAACATAAGAAATACACATCTTCTATCTTAGTTAACACTTATATGTTCTTTTAAAAATCCACTGGGAATAAAATAATTTACTTAATGAGTCAAAAAAGTACCCAAAACAACTTATGATTGTGGTATTGACAGAATGTGCCATATTGAAATCAGTGAAAAGTACCATGTAAACTATCTTTTGGTTGCTGAGATGGCACTGAAAAACATTTTCTAATCATATTGTGATAGTCGTTTGTTCTTTTATTAATGTCTATGTTCATTTAATTGTTCCCCCATTCATTTTTGAACAGTTAGTTAAATGACTATAGAACAGTAAATATTATATAAGGTGGTAGGAATAAGAAAACCAATATAAAAGGGGGCCTCCCTAAAGAAATTTAGACTCCAGTGAATTGAGTAAGGTACACATTCCAAGTAAAATAAAGTGTCATTAAAGTTGCTATCCAAGAAGACTTTCAGAGAACAATGGAATCACTAATGAATACTTGATCAACGTAACCCATCCTTATAAAAATGTGATTTTTAAAAATCTACCATTCATGTGCAGTAGTTTTCTGCTGAAGCACTGGTCTGCTCTGACCTACTAGGCTTTACCTGAACTTGAAAAAGATGACATATTTATAGGTACAGAGGCAAAATTTTTAAATATTCACTTGGGGAATTACCTTTTAAGGTCTTTTTTTTTTTTTTTTTTTTTTGCATTTTCTATTTGCCCATTGGACATGGCATAGAATTAAGAATCGTCCAAGTTCAAATTCTAGCTACTACTTCCTAGCTGAGTGACCTAGAGCAAATAAAATCTGTGAAAATTTGTTCCCTCATTTGAAAGATTGAGACAATAATTTCTATCTTAAGCAGTCCCTATGATAATTAAATGAGACAATGTTTGCAAAAATATTTAGAAGAATGTGTGGCAAAATGAAAATGATTAGCAAATGTTTATTCTCCTTTTAATAGGACACGCAGTTAACAATGTGTTTTAGTTTTTCAGTGAACTGACCTTAGATTGCTAAAGGAAATACTTGCAAAAGACTTTCATTATAATGTGCTTTATTTGGTACAATAAGATGTGTTTGAATTTGAAAAACAAATCCTTTCCCCTTTTAGCAACTTTCTTAGATGAATATAATGGAGCAAGAAGTTACATAAAATAATAAACGTGTTCTTAATTACTTATTTATTTTTCTATATTCAGTGCCTATGATGGATGGTGCAACACAAGAATGCTCTCTAAATTATACCTAAATTAATATTAGATGAAATTTTGCTGCATTAATCTTTTTCAAAAATAGCTGGTTACAGTTATCTAGTCCTCCCCCTTCCCCTTATATTTTAGTCTTATTTAAAACAAGACTGATTTGAAGGAGAAAAACTACAGTTGTGCCTTCCTGGAAGGACTGCCAAATGATGGCAGCAAAAATAAAACTTTAATTTTCTGAATATTCCTTGTTTAAGCCACATCTATAGTTCCCTTGTGAGTTTTAGGAATACTGTCTATAAATGCTAGTTCTCCCTCACAATTTCTGGAAATAAATTATACACGAGCCATGAAGTCTTTGCCCTCTCACCTGAGAGACACTTCAAAAACAAGGACAGAGAAAAAGATTCAAGTATAAAAATAAATAAATGCTGAATGTTTTATCAAATTACCATATGTTTGGGAAATATATTTACCTTTACAAAATTCATTAATATTTATATCCATCTCTAAAGTTATCATCTATATTTCCCCATCACCCTACTCCTCTAGTCCCCAAATAAACAAAACCACCAACCAAACGGTTAAAAATCTTCACTTGTTTTCTTTTATTCTACATCTTGGTCAAAATATCTCTACCTAGTCACTTGCATCTTGGATTTATCCTGAATTACTTCCTTTCATCACCTCCAGTGCTAATATCTATGCCCTCAAAATCAGACACTAAGCTCTATTGATCTCCTCCTTATGAATAAATTTAAAATCTTTTTCTATTTTCTCTAATAATCTGGTATTAGAAAACTCAGAATATTTTTCATCTGAACTACTATACCAGTTCTCTAACTGGACTCACTTCTTACAATCTTGTCTTTTATCAAATCAGTGTTCTACATCACCAGTAATATCTCCTTTCTAAAATCCTTCAATCTCTTCTCACTGATTATTAAATAAAATATATATTTCCTAGCATTATGATAGGACAACCATGATCAATCTCTCCTAACCATTTTTGGACCTCAATTATTGCCATTTCTCACCTATGTACATTATACTTCAATAATATCGAACTATTAACTGTTCTCCAAGTTTGTTTTGCTGTCTTCCATAACCATTCCCTTGACATCAAGTTCAATCTCATTGAAAATTTCCTCCACTGTTTGCTCTCCTAACTCCCCACAGAAAATTGAAATTTTCTTGAAGACAAGAATTTTCTCTTATTAGACTTTTGTTTTATTCTTCTTTTGAAACACAGTTAACACAAAAATTATTTAATTTCTGCTGAATGCATGAAATAATGGAAGTATGGATAAATAAGTTTATGAATGGATAAAAGAAAGCTAACACTCAAGGTTGGAATAAGGTTATACTACACTATATCAATCATATTAGATGATCACTTTAATGTTCTATATTTGCTTAGTTAAAAATTATTCTTAGCAAATGCCCTTATCAATAACTTCTCTAAAACCATAACTCATTTAATAAATACTCTGAATTTCAATCATATGTATCTATTTCTTTTTATCACCATTATTTTCTATAGCTCCATAGGCAATAGCCTATTCCCTGTCCTTTCTTGAAGGGATAGGTTTAAAAATTCCTACAGATCTTGTCAAGACAATAGCAAAACATAGTTGGCATGTCTCCTGAAGTACAATAGCCTCTCAGATTCCAAATATTTACTTTATGTTTCTTTAACCTTGGACTGTGCTGTATTATTATGATTATTTTCCCCTGTTTCTTTCTACTTCTCCCGTCTCTTCCCTGTATACAACCAGCGGTGGCATCTAAATGCAGTGGTATCTGAACTCTGAGGGGACATGGTGTTAGTGGAGTGACTGGGCAGGCAAACATGTTTTAAACATGTTTAACCTTTTTATACCCTCTTTAAAGTGTTTGAAATATCCCAAATAATCTGGAACTACACAAACATCACGTAATAAAGAATTGTATATTACAGATAAAAGGCAACGTTTAACCATTACTTTACTACTCTAAAAGTACAACATACAAAATCTAAAATTTTGTTTATTATATTTTACTATTTTAAGATTTCTTTCCGATACTATGAAATCTATAGGTTAGAAAATAATCTCTTTCAGAAAAATGGAAGTCCAAACCCAAAATATGTAGCAGATGAGATTATTGTGCTAAATTTCTACTTGGCTTATTAATATCCTTTAATTGTTTTACCCCTTCCAAAAGTTATTAGTGTTCCATTGTTTTGTAACTCAATCAGTATCTCCAAATAATATAAGATCCCACAAATATAAACAATGAAGTTGACTTGTGATTAATTTTGGAAACATAGAATATTCATGAGTTTTTCCATTACTATTCTTACATATTTAAAATTCTCTTAATAACTACTTTTGGAGAAATAATTGACTCAGTCATTCAATATGAACATACATTTGATGGTTATTAAACTCAGACACATGTCTACAGAATTCAAATATCCAATCTCCATTAAAATTAAAACCTAAAATCAACCTCTTATTCATAACCTAATTGTACTGTATTTTGACAAGTGTATCATCGTAATCTGAGCATCGGGTTTGGATGTGCAACTATTTTTTTTCAATAGATAGGAACATATTTGTCCCTTTACCAGATAATTTGCTTATTACAAATGTTCTATGTGCCCATAATAAAAAAGTGCTCTCATAAAATCAAAGAAGTCACACATAATTTGATGATGTAGACTTAAAACTGAAGATGCAATATTTTTGAAATGCTTAGGGTACTCTCCATGGGTGAGACTACTGCTAGTGTATTGATTAGTGTTAGATGAAGTGACATGGGGTACAGATATGGGGCTGGTATGTTGGGAGGAATGTTAGAATAAGGGTTCTCACCTTGTAATTTACCACCTTGCTATCATGAAAGGATGAAGATGTGACAGGAAGAATGTCCTTCCATCTTTCATTCATTATAAGACTACAAGTTGTGAGAAATTAACTTACAATGAAATAATTTACTCATCGTTCATTCATTCAACAAATATTTTTGAGTACCTACTATGTATAAATACAGTGTTAGATAATATGAATTCAGAAATAGATAAGTAAAAAATGATCCCCTTACAGGCTGAATTCCACAGGGAGAGACGCAAGAAATAGTCATTAAACAACTAATTACATTGTGATAAGAAAGATGAAAAAGTACAGAAAGGAAAAAAAACCCTGATGCAGTCTGTGAAGTAGGGGAGATTTCTTTGTGGTAGCCTCATTTCATCTGAATCTAAATAATGATTAAACTTGGGCTATCTAAGACATGGAAGAGAGGTAGAGAGAATTACAGGCTCAGGAACATCCCATACAAGGGCTTTGATATTGGATGAGGTATTGGGAAAAGTGCAAAAAAAGTCTGTTTGGCTGAATCACTGAGAATTGAGGAAAGAGTAGTTGGAGATTAGGCTTTGAGAAAGGCAGAAACCATAAAAAAGAATGAAATAATGCCATTTGCAGCAACATGGATGGACCTAGAGATTGTCATACTGAGTGAAGTAAATCAGACTGAGAAAGACAAATATCATATATTGCTTATATGTGGAATCTAAAAAATGGTACAAATGAACTTATTTACAAAACAGAAATACAGTCATAGCTGTAGAAAACAAACTTATGGTTACCAAGGAGGAAAGGAGGGTAGGGATAAATTGGGAGGTTGGGATTGACATATACACACTACTATATATAAAATAATAACTAATAAGGACCTACTGTATAGCACAGGGAACTCTACTCAATACTCTGTAATGGCCTATATGAGAAAAGAATCTAAAAAAGAGTGGATATATGAATATGTATAATTGATTCACTTTGCTGCACAGTAGAAACTAACACAACATTGTAAATCAACTATACTCCAATAAAAAGTGATTTAAAAAACTAAAAGTGAAAAAAAATGGCAGAAGCCAAATAATGTAGGTTTATGTAGGCCACACTAAGCATTCTGAATTGTATCCTAAGAGAAATTAAACGGTTTTAATAAAGTCTACCCATATCAGAGTCATGAAATATATAAGACCAGACGATCATCTTTTTTTTTTCATTGTAGTAAATTAAGTTCTTTGCTCAGAAGCAGCATTAGTGGACTGCCAGAGCAGTGTGTATGACATTCCCCAAATGTAAGGATGGAAATCCTGCAGGGGCAGGGAAGGCAGTATAATCCAAAACAACTGTCTACAGTGGTGCAAATAAATTTCTGCCCTCTTCATGATGGAAAGATTCCTATATGATCATCTTCCACTTGGTGGATGACTGGTTCTCAAGTTTATGGCACTGGAGAGTGAACAGTGGCAGTGACCAGATCAGTCTTAGTAACTGATAACTATAAGGGGATGTGAGAGAAATATTTATTTCTTTGGTTAAAAATTTTAGATGGTTGAATAACCTTCCTTGAACTTTTCCAAAGTTGTGGTATTGTTTTTGATTGATTGATCAAACACTAATATATGATTGCTATGTGCCAAACATTTTTATAAGTGCTCTATAAAATACATAGCAATTCTATAAAATATATAATATTCAAGTACATACATAGAATTTAAAGGCCAAAATCATTAAGATATTTGTGTAAGGTCACAAAGCATTTAGTGTTAGAACTGTGATTTTAACCTGTGTTCTGATTCAAGAGTCTGCTCTAACTACTATTTTGGGAAATAAAGACATGTTTGCAGGAGTTTCCATTTGGACTTTCTCATGATAGACTTTACTTCTTTGGTCAAATGACAATATGGGAATTCTTATAATTGTAGAACATATTTATTCCTTAACTACAGATCTAGTAAATTTTTGAAAGAATAATGGATTAGTTTTAGAGTCAAAGTAGGCTTACCATGAGGTGAATTCCATTCAGGTCCTCATTCCTTGCTTCGTCCTTTAGCCTCCACTGTAATTAAGAAAAGAAGAGGATGTTCTAGTCTTCAGATTAATATAAAATTAGAGCTACTGTTGACAAATACTCAAAAGATCTAAGGGTTTCATTTTCTGATTGTATAGTTATTCCTTTCTCTTCAGAGAAGGCCAGAAAGAAGATTCTGAGGATATATTTGTCTTATTATTCTAGGTCTTTCTGAGTCTGTGAACTAAATTAACTTAGGAATTAATTCAATAGTCATGATTCTATTATTTGAAATCCAGGTTCCATTTTCTAAGCCTAGCTTTATTTTATTTTTAAAATTATTAACAATGGAATATTAGCAGGTTACCAATCATGTGATCTTAGCTACTACTCAAGACTCCTGCACATGAGATGCTTCTAATTTTCACCCTGGCCCTGTTGTTTACAGTACTCAGTTTGCCCTGGTCATTTTGCCTCTCACAGGATCCTGCCATGCCCACTAAAATCAATGAACCATTTTCAACTGAAGTGAATTTCAAGAGTGTCATTATATTAAGGGATTATGGCATACGTATTAATCATTGGCCACTATTGAGAATCAGTCCCAATCAACCAAGCAAACAATTAATAGTTTATTCTCATGACTGACTAGAAACGAAAATAATCTCCAAGTAGAGATGTATGGAAATAAAGAAGTTAGAGTGGGCTTATAATCTGTAAATCACCGATTTTGCATCTAAATCCCCTTATAGGACCCTTCATATGTTTATTTCACAAAAGCCTTGAGGAATTCATTAGTAAGTAATGTGTCAGAATCTTTGAAAAATATTTTAATAGCTTTGGAAAACATTTATTTCTATATGGGTGAAGAAGGCAATGTAGTGTAGTGATTAAGAGGACAAACTGTGAACCCTAATGGCTTGTTTCATACTGACTGCCTTTTAGTTTGGCAAATTGTGTAAACACTCTCTGCCTCTTTATCTTCACTTGTAAAATAAGAATGATACTAATAATGACCTAACAGAATTGCTGTTAGTGTTACTTGACTAATAGAAAGTCCCCCACCTTCTGCAATCTGAAAACCTTACATGATTTCCTAAAGCCTGGCAATCAGTGAGTGCCACTCACAGCTAATCATATAAAGTGTTCAAATTCTTCATTGTTTCTATTTTGAGATTTAACCACTAATGCTGGATTCAAGATATCTGAGCTCTGTTTTGCTTTTTTTTTTTTATTTATTTTTTTATCCAATTAGGTATTCCTTGGCCCCATGGCTCTGTTCTAAAAGCCAGAGTAGCCGATTAAGCAAATATTTAGTCTTTTCATCTTTTATACTAAAAAGTGAGTTCTGTATCCTATGAAGTCTTAAGGTTGCACATTCTTTATTAGGTTCAGATGATTGGAAGATAAGAAAATGATACCTATCTGCTATAAAGGTAGATCATACAACTAACTCTATTATAAACTTCTGCTTATAATATTTATCTCTCCTGGTTTTATCATCCTACAAAATGAGAACTTGTTAGTCAATTCAAAATAAATATTCCAATCCATATGGCAATTAAAGATGACTGTGAAATTTGCTAATGTGACTCCATCCAAAATTGAATAATTCTGGACTGTGGTGAAATGTCAGTGGAAATACCTTTATAACAAGATAGCTTTCAAATTTTTTCTTTGGTGTCTACCTAAACTCAAAAGATACTACCCTTTCAATATACCCAGGGAACCAATAGTTATCTATAATTTTGATAGAGTAGATATAAGCAAAATGCAGCATAGTGTATGTCAATAACCCAGTAAATTCATATTAATAAAATGGTGTGAAGTGTTTACAATTCATTTGATCAGTAAATTGTAATTCTATAATTTCTGAAAAAGAATCACATCTGCTCTTTCTTTAGTATTTTGTCTCATCTCATCATACAGCAATTGCAAAAAGCATCTATGGTGCATAGATAAATCTACTGTCTAGAACACAGCAGTTACCTAACTGGTATCTCCATTTCAATTCTTGACTCAATCCAATCAATCCTCCATAAGCAACAAAATTAAACTTTCAAAGTGGAAATCAGATCACACTGTTTCCATTCAATGATTTTTTCCATTGACATTAGAATTGAATTCCAGTGTTTTGCTATGACCCACAAGGTCCTAATAATTTACCCCTTTTTAGCTTCCATGTCTACCTGTGTCAGTTTCCCCATTGTTTACTACATAGCTTTCAAATTTATTCACCTTTTAGTTTTTACATTCATTAAGCATTATTTAGACTGAGACACTTGCATGTGTCACTCCCTTTACTCAAAAAAAATTAATATTTTTCCTATTTTTGTACATCTAGCTCTTTTTCAATGCTCAGGTAGAGACAAATATTACCTCTTCATAGAGATTTCCTTTCATCATCTTATCTTTATCCTTGATACCAGATTCTTCTAAACATTAATGTTATTTTAATTTGATTAAATTGTTTACTTCCTTTGCGTCTCTTTATCTAGATTTTAAGTTCTGTGAGAAGAGGTATTTTGCATGCTGTGCTCGTAATTTCATGCTGAGTATGAAGTAAAATATCTGGTGCATACAGATATATCATTTATTGAATGAATGGAATAAATAAATTAATGAATGAATGAATAAGGGTTCATGATAAAACCCTCTTATATATGCATTAGTATGTCTTTTTTTAAAGCTAATCCAATGTTTTATTTTATTTTTTTAACTTTTTATTTTATACTGGAGTATAGTTGATTCACAATGTTGTGATAGTTTCAGGTGTACAGCAAAGTGATTCAGTTATACGTGCACATGTATCTATTCTTTTTCAAATTCTTTTCCCATTTAGGTTGTTACATGATATTGAGCAGAGTTCCCTGTGCTATACAGTAGGTCCCTGTTGGTTATCCATTCTAAATACAGCAGTGTGTACGTGTCAATTTCAAACTCCCTATCCCTTCCCGCATTAGTATTGGTCTTATTTTAGTTGTTCGATTGTAAATAACTATATCTAGAGAGTTCACAGATGTGTTGAATAGCAGACTGAATTAACATTTTCAAAGATTTTACAAATCTGCAAGAGGGAGAACTATCCTGGAAAATTAAGTTATATTATTTGGTCAATAACAGCACATATATACTTAAAATGTATGTTATGCATATATATATGATCATATAATGATATATATGGAGAGAAATAGAGAGAGAGAGAGAGATTCAAAGTTGTTTCATAGATGAGTAGATATTTTGCATATATTTGCATATAGTGCTTGAAGGTATATTCTAAAATGTGATTTTGTTAGAGTCATAGCATTATTTTAATAGTATAACATTTGTCATAGAAACAAAATATATAGTAAAATATGTATGGAGAATACATATAATATCTACATATATGTATATATATACACATGTGTATATATCACATATATATGTACGTGCATATACGTATATATGTGTGTGTATGTGAGGATCTTGTTTCCATTTGGAAACAGTTTTTCTGTTGTTCTGCACTGTGTAGGAGAAACGTACCACTGTGAGAAACATACCACTGTGTGGGAGAAACAAGCAACTTTTATAATTTAATGTTACAAATGTTATAATAGAGCAATTTAGAGAGAAAACGAATGAGTATCAGGAAAGATTTCTTAACAGGAAATAAAAATTGTAGCTGAGACTTGAAACATAAATATAGGTTGAATCTTCCATGAATTGGAAGACTTAATATTGTTAAAATGTCCATGCTACCTGCTACCTGCAGCAATCTACAGATTCAATACAATCTCCGTCAAAATCCCAATGGCATTTTTTTTATCATAAAAGAAAGGCAATTCTAAGTGTCAACTGGAATCATAAAAGACTCTGAATAGCTAAAGCAATTTTGAGAAAGAAAAACAAAAGTGGACATATCACACTTCCAGATTTCAAAACATATTATAGAGCTACAGTAATTAAAAGAGTATGATACTGGCATAATGACAGACATATACATCAAGGGTCCAGAATAGAGAGTCCAGGAGTAAACCCATACATATATGGTAAATTGATTTTAGACAAGGGTGCCAAGAATAGACAATAGGGGAAGGATAGAGTTTTCAAGAAATGGTGCTGGGAAACTGAACATCCACAAGCAAAAGAATGAAATTGGAACTTTATCTTATACCATACACAAAAATCAACCCAAAATAGATTAAAGATTTAAACATAAGGCTTGAAATTATAAAATTCCTCGAAGAAAATGTACAGAAAAATCTTCGTGACATTGGTCTAGGCAATGATTTCTTGGATATGGCACCAAAAGCACAAGCACAAGCAACAAAAGCAAAAATATAGAAGTGGGAAAACATCAGGCTAAAAAGCTTCTGAATAAAGTACAGAATAATCAACAGAATAAAAAGGAAACCTAAAGAATGAAGGAAAATATTTGCAAACTATATATATGATAAGGAGTTAATATTCAAACTATATAAGGAACTCCTACAAGTCAATGACAAACAACAACAACAACAACAAATAACCTGATTGGAAAATGGGCAAAGGACTTGAATAGGCATTTCTCCAAAGAAGATGTACAAAAGGACAACAGGTATATGAAAAGATGTTCACCATCACTAATCATCTGGGAAATGCAAATTAAAACTACAGTGAAATATCACTACACACATATTAGAACAGCTAGTCAAAAAAAAAAAAAAAAAAAAAGACAAGTGTTGACAAGGATGTGGAGAAATTGGAACCCTGTACATCGTTCATGGGAATGTGAATTGGGGCAGCTTCTATGGAAAGTAGTATGGAAGTTTCTAAAAAAATTAAAAATAAAACTAACATATGATCCAGCAATCCCACTTTTGAATATATATCTAAAATAACTGAAATCAAGATATCTTCACACCTATATTTGTTGCAGCATAATCACAAAATAGTCAAGGTATGGTATAGACATACAATTGAATGTTCACTCTTAAGAAAGAAATCCTGCCATATGTGAAAACTTGGATAAACCTGCAGGATATTATGCTAAGTAAAATAAACCATTCACAGAAGGACAAATACTGTATGATTCCACTTGTATGTAGTAGCAAAAATAGTTGGATTCATAGAAGCAGATAGCAAAATAGTGGCTGCTAGGGGATGAGGGGCGAGGGAAATAAGGTGCTGCTGTTCAGTGGGTATAAAGTTTCAATTATATAAATTCTAGAGGTCTGCTATACAACATTATACCTTTAGTTAACAATAATGTATTGTACACTTAAAATTTTGTTAAGATAGATTCATATTGAGTATTCTTACCAAACCAAATAAATAAATAAATAAATAAATAAATGAATGAATAAATAAGGGTTGATCACATTGGAAAATGCAAAAAGGAATTATTCTGAGCAGTATGTGTATAGAACAAAGGCAAGGAAAAGCAAATATATTTGGGGTACACCAGATTGTTTGGCAGGGTCCTAGTTACATGTAGTTGTTTACATATGATGGAGTGGGCACAAACACAACTTTTTTTGGTTGTACTTTAAAAGTACTTTATTTTAAATTAAATTTCTTGTATCATAATCATTACACTATTTTTTTAAACTTTCAATTATTCTCCTATTCTCTCATATTTACATGTTCAAACACACTAAAAGTTAAATGGGACAGGTTACTACTCTTAGTTTACATATAAGTAAGACAAAGTAAATATAAAATTCTCAATAAAATTTGACAGTTTGACTAAGCTCGAATAGCATCCTTTATTACTAATTTTTAAAAAATCATTCAAAAACAAAAACAATTTCTTTTAAAAACCCAGTAAAATGTTGATCTAAAGTAATTTTACATTTAAAAAAGGACAAACGAATAAGCATTCTGTTCATTTTAAGTTTCAATACAAAAACCTGAAACAAATGAAGAAACATAATTTACCCTGACATAACATCATTATTTGTTAAGATAAATTAATAAACAGCACCTTTGGGTGCAACCAATCTATTCAATTGCTGTCAGTGTTGATTAGAATGTCTGTCTAAACTGTAATAATCTGTGAATGTATTAATATATGATAGTGTCTTTTGTTTATTTAATGTGAAACAATTACCACTTATTCATTCCACCAATCACAATTTTCCATGAGTGATTCTGCTTCTTGCTTACAGTATTCAAATGAACAGGGCCATCAGTCACATTTTATTGTTGCCCAAAGCTATTATTTACTTTGAGTTATACTGTGGTGATTTAAATAGGTAACATGCAACCTCACTAATCAGGTTTATTCAAGAGATGTATGATTAGCAATATCAGAAAGAGAAAGATACCACAAATGAAGACAATATAAATTGAACCTTAGTGTATTACATTAGCTAATTGTAACAACATTCAATTCAAATCTTCTATGAATGTTTTCCTACTAAATAGTACAATATTTCTTATTTATTAATATTTGGTTTTATAAGAACTTCAACTTTACAAAACAGTTATGGTCAAGCTAGCTGGATAAGCTTGACATTAATCATAAAAACATTCTCTTTATTTTCCAATAAATGATGACTGTTACTATTCATTTTCTCCCATTTCTTGTTTTACTACTATTTGTTTATATTTTTGGAAGACAAGGTGTTTTCATATTTATCAAATAATTATATCTACTATGACTAAATTAAACATATCTATTTTTTCATGAATTGTTTTGAAAAATTGTCTTTTTATTTCAGATTTTGGATTGACATATTCTACTTTCTTCATATATTCCATGCTATAATAATGCATTTCTTTCATTCCATAACTATAAAATGTTGGAAATATTTCTCTAATATACGTGGACCAGTTATTAACATAGGAGGAAACATGCTACAGAGGAGTTAAAGACCTTGTTTGCTTACTGTACGTAATAGTCACAGTTTCTCCAGTTGTATTTCCTCCAATGTGTTCAGAAAACTTGGTTTGGCATTAAAATGCTTTTAATCTTTTGAGCAAAGGGATCAAGCCAAATAAGCATTTTTCTGAAATATTGATATGTAAAATCTTAAATCTTTAGGTACGTAGGTATATGCCTACCAGTGACAAACCATGGTTTATACTATGGCAAAATGTATAGCAGTCATATAAGAAATTTACTGCATTGTGTACCAATGTATTTATTGCAAGTATTTGCTTTTTGCCTAGCATTATTAAAAGCAAATGTGAGTACAATAGCTCTGCTATCAAAGCAGATGTGGAATTATCTACAGAGCACAAATTAGTGATGAATGTGAAAAAATATTCATTGAAACTACCCTATTTTATATATTTTTTCTCTATAAATTAGAGTTACAATGTCCCAAAACTTGGGATTTGAACACGCTGCTCATTGGAATAAAAATTCAGTAGTATATTTTGAATCCTGTCAAGAACCTTATCATATGTTATTACTCACAAAGGAACTTTAATGTTTGTAGATAACATTCTGTATTAAAGAGGGCTTTGAATATACAAGTCTATTGTCTGTTAATGGAACAAAAGATGAAGCCCATAATGAATTATAACAAGTGCATTTCTGAAGCTGGATTTGTAAGAATATATTTGCAGTAAAATTTTTACTATGTGAGATAAATATGCATTGTCAGTAATTATCATTATAATCTGCTTAGTTTTAAGTACTAATACAGTACAATGTCAGTGCTAGTTTTTAAAAATTATTATTAGTGACAAATTTTCACCTATCTTCACACACGCATCCATGAAAATTATCATCACTGACTGTAGTATCATAGATGCATGATTTAAAGTGCTTAGTTGTGTTATGCTATCCTGAGATAGTTTATGAGTGTTTGAAAGATGGATAAATCAGTTAATGGTATGCCACTAGTTCATATATATTAGATTTAAACCATAACTTGGGTTTAAAATCTTAAATTACACTTGATTGTAATAGTAAACATTGATAACATTATTGATTTCTATATGCTTCACTCAATTCGTCTTAATTTTGATTGCATTATCACCAGTCTCTGAGCTTCATATTCCGTTTTTTTTTTTCTTTTGCTTCCTAAAACAGAAAGTAAATTGAATAAAAGTGCACCTACAGCAAGAGTATTATGTAGATTTATGCTTGCTTTTGAAAATAATGCGGGCATGAACTACCCTATAGACAGGAAGTACTATGACCATTCCAGGCTCAGAATCAATCACATAGCCCAATAAGCCTACAATTTCCTTTCCTACAAATCTTGATTTTTAAACACCACCTAAGAATATATTAATATAAATATTATTTTTAAATAGGTATTGCATATGAGTGGAGGTGTGCCTACTTTCATATCCTTTTTTAAAACATCAAAGAAAGTAAAAGAAAAATAAAACAATATCAGACAATAGTTTCATGAAGCTATAATATGAGATTAGACTGCCAATTAAATATTTAGATCCTCAAGAAAAAACAAGGGAGTGTCCAACAGAATGCTCAAGTTTGCAACATCTTGACCATGCCATTTATTTACTCTCTGCTCTTCAGGTAATCACATCGCTGAAATTCAACATATTGAAATTTTAAATTGCATATTTCACAGGGCTCTACTAAGAAAATTATATAAAGTGTTGAGCGAATTTTTAAAATAATTATGATATTATAAAAGCCTGATTTAATCTGGGACTTTTAGAGCTCAGCCTTTTGGTAAGAATGCATAGCTATGAACATTGGCTGAATCGCCAAATGGTTGACAGAAGGCAATAGAGAGAGATTCACATGGCCCTGGTTCCATCTAGGGCCATTTGCCTACAAATCATCATCAGTGGAGAAAACATGGTTTGCTTACAGAGCTTTTCATAGTCCAATGTCACTGTCATTGCTGTCACTGAAAAGGACACCCAGTTTTTCCAAGTGATAAAGCCTCTTCCCTCTTTCCTCACCACTGTACAGAAAGGTCATACCCTTGCCATACAGAGATCATCAAGAATATTCCCAACATACTAGACATTACTGCTTACATCTAGTCATCATAAGAAGCACAAGACTCAACTGTCATACTTTATAGTCTGATTTCACATCCCCATACAGCCCTGTAATTCTCCTATTCTGGTCCAGTCACATATCCCACCTCACTGTAGAAACTTGTCCTCTGTGCTGCCTTGAGTGCACAGTAAATTATTAACAAAATCTCCTACATGTAATTTTTCTCTGATTTTTTTTTTCCATTTTCCTCTTTGCCCTGATTAAACCTTAATGGTGCCCTGAGAACATTCTTGACAGGGTCTATTCTCACTCACCTTACGTACCAGAGACTGGAGATGGAGAAGGTGTCTTCATCTGGCCTCCAGAGTACCATTCTATGTTTTTCTCCTAGGTTCTAACTTCCTCTTTGTTTACACGCATTCCCTCAGTAATTTCATCTAGTACACTGACTTTAAAAGTGAAATCTGACAATTCCTAATTTTTTATCTCCAGCCACAATGTCTTCTTGAAGTGCAGTCCCTTAAATTCAACTGTCTCCTTAACAATTCCCTCCACATGGATATACAATTAAATTGTCCTAAACAAAAATGTTGATTTCTCTGCTCCCCAAATTATTTGTTCTTCAATGTTCCCCCATTTAATTTAATTCCACATTTCTACTTGGTCTGAATCATTTTTGTTTTCTCTCACACTCCACATACAGTCTACCACCAAATTATTTGGTGCTAAAGATTTAAATATATACGTAACCTGTCATTTTGTGTGCTTTAGATAAAAAATCATTTTGTCTTCTTTAGCATCACAGCTTTGAAAAAAGAATCTATAATAAATCACCTTTGTAATTGAGATTCCCTCATATACATAGTTGGTGGTAATAATGCAATAATTTTATATGGAGTGGTATTAATTACACAGAATACACTCAAGTTAGAGTAGCAGTAAATTAAAACAGCAGTAAATTAAAGATATACCCACTTGTAGAAATAATACGTTGTTTTTAAAGTCTAGGAATTTTTAAATTTTATTTTCTTTAGTAGTATTAAAAGTTTATTAAAGACAGAATGCAATTTGCATAGACAACCTGATAATGAAAACCTTTTTCTTAATTTCCAGAGTATCATAAAAAGAATGCATATTAAGTGAAATTCTCCCTCTCGTCCTCTGTCAATGATTCTCAAATTGGACATTATTTGTATTTAAGGCAGGAATCATCTTTGCTGTCATATGCGTTGATGGGCCACATGGCATCCATGACACTCAAGGAAATACCAGTAATATTTACTGCAATTTTGACACCCAAAAATGTACTTAAAGAGTTCCAGAAGCCTCCAAAGCAGAGTAGAATTTTCTGGCTTACTCATCACCTAGACAGTTTCTATTTATCAATATAATAGTTACTAGCACAAACCAAAGTTTTCTACTGTGTAAACGAAGCTAATGTACAATGAAGCAATGGGTTCCTCATCAAGTGCTATAAAAATTTAGAACATTATTCTTCATTATGAGCACCTAAGACCTAAATTATTTTTGAGTTTTTCTAGTCTGTTTGATATTACATCTACATAGGAAATACAACTGGAAACAGTCCTGAGTGTACTAGAATCTACATAGGAAATACAACTGGAAACATTCCTGAGTGTACTAGAATTGGTAGTGTACTAGAATTGCCAGCTTTCCAATTTGACAGTCAGAAACAGTACTCCTGCATTGAAAGTTGGAGAGATGTAAGACAGGGTAAATCAGGATATTTTCTTATTTAATTCAAAAACTGAACATTTAATATGTATATCATTCTTGTTTTTACTGAGTTCTATGGATAAAACTAATCAAAAGAGAGTCTATTTGCCTCATTGAGATTTCTGTATAAAAAGGAATAGAAAGAGCTACAGAGCAATTATAATATAATATTAAAATGTTATGTGGAGGGCCTTCCCTGGTGGCACAGTGGTTGAGAATCTGCCTGCCAATGCAGGGGACACGGGTTCGAGCCCTGGTCTGGGAGGATCCCACATGCCACGGAGCGACTAGGCCCATGAGCCACAATTGCTGAGCCTGCGCGTCTGGAGCCTGAGTTCCGCAACAAGAGAGGCCGCGACAGTGAGAGGCCCGCGCACCGCGATGAAGAGTGGCCCCCGCTTGCCGCAACTAGAGAAAGCCCTCGCACAGAAACGAAGACCAAACACAGCCATAAATAAATAAATAAATAAATAAATAAAAATTAAAAAAAAAAATGTTATGTGGAGAAGGTGCATATATATATATATATATATATATATATATATATACACATTTGGAAGTTTTTTTTAGCATATTTATTAATACTATGTAGAGGAGTTAACCATGTGAGGGGAGGAGCAATAGAAAATAATTATTATGCAGGGGGACATACTATGCCATGATCCAGAGGTTAAAGAAAGTATTTCCAACTTCCAACTTACCAAACAGTGACAACCAAATTTATGAATATATATATATTTATAATTTGAATAACCAAACCTGCATAATAAAATATTTTTAAACCCAGTACTATCAATTGAACCAGACAGGATGGATTTTGAACTACAAAAGTAAAGGTATTAAAATAAATGTGTTTACTCTGTTAATAACATTAACTTTTGCTATAATAATCTAACTGTAAACATCTTCCCACCATTGCCTTAGAGAAGCAAAACAAAAGAAATAACTGGTGCTATAAATTTGCAAAAGTAATGATGATTTATCTAATTTTATCATTATTTAAAGTAAGTTTTAATCTCATAGTATGTATGGGTTTGACAGTTATAATCTTTATTGCTTTTTAGTTTAATTGGATGGTGTTATGGACCACATTGTGTGCCCTCAAAGTTCATATTTTGAAGCCGTAACCCCTAGTGTAACTGTATTTGGAGATAGGACCTATAAAGTAATAAAGGTTAAATAAGCTTCTAAATGTAGAACCTTAAACTGATAGGACTGGTGTCCATATGGGAAAATGAAGAGATACAAGAAAGCTTTCTCTCTGTGCATATACAGAGAAGAGACCACAGTGAGAAGGGGGCTGTCTGCAAGCTGGGAGGTGAGCTCTTACCAGAAATAGAATCTGCTGGCACTTTGACCTGGGACTTCTAGCCTTCAGAACTGTGAGAAAATGAATTTCTGCTGTTTAAGTTAGCCAGTGTTTGGCGTTTTGTTATCGTAGCCTTAACAGACTAATACAGATGGGATCATAGAATATTGTCTCTGTAATAATGACTCTGAAATGGTGTAAATGCTGAATGAGTTGATAAGTAGACAATTTTGAAAAGGTTTTTTTTCTATTTCCCAAGTAATATACACTTGAGAGGATTCTGGGAATATGAAATAGCTTGTGCACAACTTGTAGGAGCTAGGATGGGCAGAAAGGACCCTGTTCTCCAAATCCTGGGGATCTGTGCTCTGATCACTGATTGCTGATTCTTATCAAGAAATGCAGACAAAGAGGGAGTGGCCGTTGTTGTAGCAACTTCTCCCAATGTTGCAAGCCCCTATCCCTCTGGGTAAAATAAATTCCAACAGATTTAAAAGAGTGGTCCTTTTTTTTTTTTTTTTTTTTTCCCTTTTCACTTTTCTCTTTTTCCCCTTTTGGGAGCCAGATACTGAAGACTAAGACATTCAAAACAAACTGGATATATGATGGAAATTAGAAAGTCACCATACATGCCCAGGAAAAGGTGCAGATTCAGAAAAGATTGAGAAGACCTTAAGTTTACACAGCAGGCTAACTCTTATAACTGAGACAACCTACAGCAATTTAAAAAATGATCAAAAACCAAAAACAGAAAACCCTGGGGAAGGGGGACAATCTGATTACCAGAGTTGCCACAATATTGTATTCAAATATCCAGTTTTCACCAAAAAATCACAAGGCATACAAAGAAACAGGAAAATGAGACCTAGTCAAAAGAAAAACAGTAACAAGAGAAACTATCCATAAAAAAAGACTAGATACATTAGACAAATACTTTAAAATGACTATTTAAAGTTGCTCAAAAAACTAAGAAAGACTTGGAGAACATCAGGAAAATGATGTGTAAACAAATAGATGTATCAACGAAAAGATAGAGAACCTAAAAAGAAAAACCAAAAATAAATTCTGGAGCTGAAAAGTAAAATAATTAAAATGAAAAATTCACTTGAGAAACAAACGTAGATTTGAGCAGACAGAAGAAAGAAATCAGAAAACATGAAAATGGCCAAGAGAAATTATGAGTCCGATGAACAAAAAGAACACAGATTGAAGAAAAGTGAGTGGATCCTAAGGGACCTGTGGGACACCATCAAATGGACCAACATATGCATTGTTGGAGTCCCAGAGAAAGAAGCGAGGCAGAAATGGGCAGAGAGAAATTTTGAATAAATAATGGAAGGAAACTCCAAATTTCATGAGAACCATAAATAGATAACCAACACCAAGACACACTGAAAGTAAACTATCAAAGGCCAAAGAATGAATATTGAAAGCAGCAAGAGAGAAAGTACTCTTCACATGTGAGTAATCCTCAAAAGACTATAAGCAGATTATTTTATCAAAAGCCAGAAGGCAGTGAGCTGACATGTTCAGAGTGCTAAAAGAAAAAAAACCCAAAATTCTTTATCGAACAAAACTATCCTTCAAAATTGAAATAGAAATTAAAACATTCCCAAATAAATAAAAGTCAAGGGATTTTGTTAAACTTGACCTGCCCTGCAAGAAATCCTAAAGGGAGATCTTCAGGTTGAAATAAAAGTACACTAGACAGAGACTTGAAACCTTATGAAGACATAAAGTTCTTAGTAAAAGTAGATATATGGAAAATTATAAATACTAGTATTATTGTAACAATGATATGTAGTTCCACTTTCTGTTATCTACATGTATTGAGAAACACATACCTTTTTTGAAAACAGTTATTAGTCTAAAAACTACTATTGTTATAACTTTGGCTTGTAACTCCACATTTTGCTTTCTACATAATTTGAGACTAATGCATCAAATATTATTTATTTATGTTGTTGGACACATGATGAATACATATGTAATTTTATGACATCAACAACTGAAAATAGTGAGGACAGCCTGTTAAATGAGCAGAGTTTTGTATATCAATAAAGTTAAGCTGACATAAAACAAAATGAGAGTGTCATAACTTCAGGATGTCAAATATAATCCCTGTGGTAACCACAAAGAAAATTACTTTTATATATATATATATATATATATATATATATAATCTTATATATATATATCGACATATATATAATCTTATATATATATATAATCTTATATATATATCGATATATATATAAGATTAGAAGGTAATTTAAATGTTTCACTACAGAAAAACAACTAAATGCAGAAAGAGACAGTAATGAAGGAATTGAAGGACAAAAATTAAAATATAAGGCTATAGAAAATAAATAGAAAAATAGCAGAAGTAAGCCCCTTATATCAGTAACTACTTTAGTTACTCCAGTAACTACTTTAAATGTAAATTGATTAAACTTTCTAATCAGAAGACAAAGATTTAAAGAATGAATTAAAAAAAAAAAAACATGATCCAATTTTATGACATCTACAAGAGACTCAGTTTGTGTCCAAATACAAAATAGGTTGAAAGTGAAGTGATGTAAAAAGATATTCCATGAAAATAGCACCCAAAAGAGAGCAGTGGTGACTATACCAATATCAGACAAAATAGAATTTATATCAAAGAAGGTTGCAAAAGGTAAAAAGACATTAAATATTAATGAAAGATTCAATTCAGCAAAAAGACATAAAAATATAAACATTTACTCACTAAAAAGAGACTAATAAAATATATGAAGCAAAAATTGACAGAATTGAAGGGAATAATAGACAAGTCTAAAACAATACTTAGAGGCATCAATACCCCACTTTCAATAATGGATAGAACAACCAGAAATAAGTAAAGAAATAGAGTAATTGAACAATGCAATAAACAAACTGGACTTAACAGACATATACAGAAAATTCATCCCATAAACAACAGAATATACATTCTTCTCAAGTGCACTTGGGACATTTTTCAGGATAGATCATAGGTTAAGCCACAAATTAAGTCTCAATAGATTAAAAATAATATACATCATACCAGAATATCTTCTCTAACAACAATGGGTGAAATTAGAAGTCAATAACAGAAGGAAAAACTGGAAAATTCATATTGTGGAATTAAACAACAGAGTCTTAAACAACCAATTGATTAAATAAGGAATAATAAGAAAAATAAGAAAACACTACAGACAAATAAAAATAAAAACACAACTACAAAAAATTACGGGACACAGCAAAATCAGTGGTAAGGGTAAAATTTATAGCTACAAACAGATTAAAAAAAATAAGAAAGATCTCAAATCAACAACTTAACTTCACAATTAAGAAACATGAAAAAGAAGAACAAACTAAACCCAAAGTTAGTAGGAGGAAGGAAATAATAAAGCTTGGAGCAGAGATAAATGAAATAGAGAACAGAAAAATAGTAGAGAAAAATCAATGAAACCAAAATTTGATTCTCCATGAATATCAATAAAGTTGACAAACCTTTAACTAGATGGACAATGAAAAAAGGAGAAAAGGCTCAAATTACTAAAATCAGAAAAGAAAGTGCAGACATTAATATATATTCTATGGAAATATTAAGGATTATAAGTGAGCACTGTGGACAACGGAATGCCAAAACATTGTATAACCTAGATAAAATGAACACATTTCTAGATATATAAATCCTACCAAGATAAAATGATGAAGAAATAGAAAATCTAAATAAACCTATAACTAATAAGGAGATTCAATCAGTGATCCAAAATCTCCAATGAAGAAAACTCCTGAACCAGATAGATTTACTGAAGAATTCTACCAAACATTTCAAGAACTAGCACCAACTCTTATCAAATTTAACAAAAATCTGAAGAAGAAGGAAGATGCCCTAACTTATTTCTATGAGTCCAGTATTAATTACTCCGATACTGAAGTCAGACAAAGGCACTGAAAGAAAACTACAGACAAATATCCTTTATAAACATTGATGTAAAAATCTTCAGCAAAATACTAACAAACTG